>NC_056750.1:32483642-32727853 GCF_019279795.1 Protopterus annectens
AGACAAGGGAATAAATGCATAGTTCTTTAAGCATTTACTCTTTGTAGGAAAATATGTTTTCCTAGATATTTCTTTGTGATCTAACTACAGACTGATCTTACCTGCTAAAAGTTTTATTTGTATTAAAAGTTTTGATGCAGATATACTTTCAGAATTATGACAAAAGGACACACTTTTCTTGATAGTGCAAGTCCTGGTACAGATGCACTTTCAGAACTCTGGCAGATCCAGGGACACTTTTCTTTGTAGAATGTCCTAATACAGGAGTGTGGTATATAGAGGGACATTTTTCTGCGTGGTATGAGCCGTGGTACAATCATGCTTTCAGAAGTGTGGTGTATAGAGACACACTTTTCAGTATGGAATGTGTCTAATACAAATACATTTTTAGAAGTGTGGAATATAGAGACATGCTTTTCTGTATGGTGTGAGCCATGGTACAGATACACTTCCAGAAGTGTGGTATATAGAGACACATGTTTCTGTATGGTATGAGCTGTATGGTACTGTAGTACAGCTATGCTTTCAGAAGTGTGCTTTATGGAGACACACTTTTCTGGTATGAGCCACAGTACAGATATATGTTCAAAAGTGTTGCAGATGCAGGCAGAGTTTCAAAGTAAACCAAAACTCTGCTTTTTCTTGCATTAAAACGTGCTGCATATTAACATCATTATTTGTTGTTTGAATTTGTACATGTGTTTTGAATTCACTTAGTATGTTAAAAGTTTGCATGAATTATTGGTCCTCCTAACTTAGAAATAATTCTGACCATGGGAAAAAGAGACTTTAATCAAAATGGGAACTTTAAATGTAATTCAAAGCTAAAATTATCATCAGTTCTTTTTTGGGGTAGCTGCATTTGATGGAAATATTAATGCAACAAAGTCATTCTGAAGGAATCCTTAAAGAATAAATGAAATTAGTGTGGATAATAATGCAGACCTGCTGGTGTAAATAAAGTGTGCCTGCCTTCATTGGCTAGTATCCCAAACTGCTAGAGGATCAGACGCAGGGCAGGGTTAAGTGGCCAGCAGCTGGCTCACCTTTTTTTATTTATTTACATTTCTGCTTAATGTAAGTAGACAGGATCCAAGACCCTTTCTCAGCACAATGCTGTTACATAATAAAGAAGAGACAGAAGACAAAATGGCACCGTATACAGGTCCATGGTGGATAAAAGTACAGCAGTGCATTATTCAAAGGGATAACATAATATCTTTACAATGGTCAAGCTATTGAGTAGCACAATGCAAAGTCTTGTCTATGAATGGATGCCTGAACCAAAAGTTCAGCAAGGTCAATTCGGCAAAGCCGTATACCTTGCACAGAGGCTGACAATTTCAGCATGTCCTTAGTGGGTCAGCCACTGTTTGTTGTGAAAATGGCTTAGTCTGGGACCAGATTTTGGACCAGGTAATCTTTTTTTTTCCAGACTGATTCATATTGCATGCTTTTCCCCGCAGGAAGGTTACATGTCTAAAGTCGTATGTTTAGTTCACAATTCTGTGCTTAGAATGGTTTCAGTACTTGTATGTGCAGAGAGTTTTAGAACATTTAGGGCTGCACACTTCTGAATTACATTGGAGTTTGTACAATTTGTATGTTAAGGCATAATAGTGGGGAAAAGACTTGGCATTAAGGCTGTTTTATGACAACAGCTGGAAGACTAAGGACGTGACTGGCAGTTATTTGGAGATGTGTAAAATTCT
Source organism: Protopterus annectens (assembly GCF_019279795.1). NCBI lineage: Eukaryota > Metazoa > Chordata > Ceratodontiformes > Protopteridae > Protopterus > Protopterus annectens. The sequence goes on from NC_056750.1 coordinate 32,485,355, forward strand.
CAAGTTTTAAAAAAATGTTGACAAAATGTAGAGAGAGCCAGAGTTTGCACGTGGTTCGTGTTAAGCTACAGCCTAATTGTGTAAATCCCAGGTTGAAACAGGCAGACAAATCTGTTCATTGGTGAAGATTAAATAGTAGGTAAGAAGTGAAATGTCCCCATTCCCATGTATGAGGTAGTGACTACAGGGTTTTGTTCTGTATGGCTGTTTCCCTACCATTAATAGTTCAATTCATGTGTATGAATGGTTAAATGACTTGGTTGAAAACGAGTTGAATTCTGTCATTCAGGCAAGTTTGAGTTAACTGCATGTATTTTACAGTTATGCCTATACCACAGTTTTAATATTTAAGGGGTTGTGAATTTTTTGCTGTTGAAATGTGTGGAAGGGAAGGGACAGCAGGCCACCAGTTGATTTTTGTATGGTAATTTTTCAGCAGTACAGGCACGGATACTCAGGGTTTCCATTAACAATCTGTTTTCAAGAGTGGAGTACTTGAATCAATGCCTATATGTTGCAACTGTGATGAGACGTCTTAACAAGAAACTGTACACAACACTTGCGAATCACTGCACTTGTCTAGTAATCTAATTAAAATGTGCTATAGCCCAGAGGCTCCCTTCACTCTGGAATAAAATCCCAGTCCAGGTTAGGCAGAGTCCCTCATTGACTCTCTTCAAGAGGAATCTTGATGAGTGGATGGGAGATCGTAGGTTTACCCCGAGTATCACTTCTGTGTCACTGTTAGACAGAGGCACAGTATACTAACCTCGAAAAAGGGCATAGCAAAATTAATTTAAAATGGGTGGCGAAAGCCAAACACACTCTGGCTAGGCTTATAAATGCCCTAGGGCAGATAGCCTAGTATGAACCTATGAACCTATGAATAAAGTATTATTTCACATTACAAGCAAATTACCTGAACCTTCCAGATTAATGCCTTAACATCCAAGAAAAGAGAAAGATACTTGAATATATAAAGATGTAATTCAATACTACGGCACTGTGTAGTTAAATGTGCAAGATAGCAAGATAGACAAGATGTTCAGTGTCATATGTTCTTTCTGCATTAAACCAAAAAGTTTTCTTCAAGTCTGGATGGAAAAACTCCCTCCACATTTCTACATACTGGCAGAAGTTACAATTATTACATGGTTTATCCCCCTTTTTAGGTCCTTTCGTAACTGTTAGCATATGGAGTGCCCATGGCTACTCCATGTGCTTGCAGATATAACTGTTTTTCAGAAGTAAATATATTATCCTCTAGAACAAGTTCCATCAGTAGTGCTATCATATCTCTCTTTACTGCTTCTAAATTGGAATGTTTTCTTAAATAGTGTTGTAGCATGGCTATGCCTTGGTTATTCGGAATAACTGTAAATAAGGATTGTACATCCAAAGTCACCATAATATTCTCTCTAAACTCCATATTTGTATAGTAAAATTGGTATAAGTCCATTAAAAATTGTTTAGAGTCTCTCAAGATAAAGCAATTCTGATCTACATATGGTCTTAAAACTTTTTCTAAATATATAGAAATGGATTCTGTACACCATATTTTGCCTGAGAATATAGGCCTCATGGGTGGGTCTAGGGGGTTCTTATGGACTTTGGGTATGCCTTGCATCACCGGTATTAGTGGGTCCTCTATTATAAAATATTCATAAAGTTCAGCTCCAGTAGTCTCATTGCTAAACATTCCTGCAAAGTAATCTTCATCCTAGTAACTATTCTATGTACATCTTCATAAACAATTCTCCTGTAAAAGATACCATCATTTAACATTTCATTCATTTGCTAACATAAAACACTCTTTCCATGACTACTATGGGCCTACCTGTATCTGCGGGTCATATACATAGAGTTTCATCCTCCTTTAAAGACTTTAAGGCTGCCCTTTGTTTAAAATCTAAAGTAAAAAAAATATTTTTCTTAGTACTTTCTAAGTCACAATAAAAAGCTTGATATAATGCCTCTGTACATAATTGTTCAAAACCATTAAGAACAGGGTGATTAATAGGAATATAGGTACTCGGTTTATGCAAATTATGACATATATTTAAACTGCTATTAGAACCTTCAGTTAAATCATTATTCCCATACAAAATTTTTAACATTACTGTCCCAGTATAACATTTTAAATCGAGAATATAGTCCGTTACCTCTGCCGATTGAGTGGGTATGAAGGAGAGACCTTTCTCCAAAATCTGTGTTTGTTCACTTGTAAGTTCTTTGGTGGAGATGTTCCATATTATTGAATCATGTTGTTCGACCACATTTTCTTGATGGTGTGTGTTGTATTGATGTTGTGGTCGTATTTCCTTTTCAGTCTGATTCTGCTCCTGGACCTGTCCCTGTCACTGATTCCTTTTACATTTATCGGTAAAGGGTAATTTAAATTCCGCTGTTTCTTTGCTGGCTGTGTATTTGCCATCTCGTTCGTTTTTGCTAGAAAGGGATTGATGTTATCCACTACTGTTGCTGAACATGAAAAAACCTTCGGTCTAGCCCCAGTCAACTCTTCTTTGGATTGATTTGTGGGATTTAGCTGTTGAACATTCTCTTCTTTTGCAGAGTTCCGCATATACTGCTCATTTCCTGCTTCATCGGTTACGATGCTTTCCCCTTGGAGTATGCTGCATGCTGTTGAAGTTATACTACATCACTCATAGGTTCCTGGAGTGGGCGCTAGCCCTGTTGCTGCTCGCTGATTGGTGCTACTGTTCTCTCTCAGCCAGGCAAAGACATGGCCATTGGAAAATTATCTCTCTCTAGTTTCTGCAATTTATTGTGCAGAGACCTCTTCTTAAACAAAGCTAGGGAATCCATTATATTCCCGATTTTTATGTCTATTAATGCTTCAGGAAATTCTGTGTACAGTTCAGATTGTATTTTAAGCAGCTTATTTGAGAGTTCGTCTTCCGGTTTAAAATAATTAATCATTAAGCTCATATATTTAAAGCTTAATTCATTGTTTAGTTTCTGATATTCTGCTAATAATAAACGGTACGTATTGCTATAAGTTGGCATTTTGAGAATACGTAAACCTCTCGTAATTACTTTCAATGTCAGGCATGCCTCAAAATAAAAATGATGTAGCTGTAGTTATTTAACTTAAATAAGCAGTCCTCAAAATAATTAACTTTTTCCCTTAAAATCTCAAGGTTTGCATCATAGTCACTATCAAAGTTATTAGTCACTGGATCATGTCCTTGCAGGAGGGGGCTGCTCACTCTATTCAGAGAATCTTGCAACCTACTCTTAATGGAGATGGTAGCTTCTGTTACACGACCCTCTGGTGTATAATCCAACTCGATTTCTTGTTGTTCTTCAGCCATAGTTCCAGTGGTCAGGTGAAAAATATAATGTTCCCAAAACAGGCAAATTACCTGAACCTTCTGGATTAATGCCTTAACATCCAAGAAAAGAGAAAGATACTTGAAAATATAAAGATGTAAGGCAATACTACGGCACTGTGTAGTTATATGTTCACAGTAAACAATGGCACCTTCTTCTGTAATAAAAGCAGTCTATTTATTGAACCAGAAATAATGTAAGCGCTTTCACAGTGTAATCCACTGCTTCTTCAGACGTATTTGGAATGGCATCTAACAGGAACATTTAAATACTTAAATTAATTAATTAGTTAAAGAAGTATCCAATTAAGAATGAAAATGGGCTGTGTCCCAGTCGGACTTTCCCAGTAAACAAATGTTAAATAAATAAATTGTGCTATGCTGTGGCATATCTTGGACTATGCCCTCTTTGCTCAACTTACTAGTGTTCCAGAGTGACATAATATTGCACTGATGTCACCCAGGACCACAGATAGATGAATCTGACACATACATACATGCAAATATTTCAAGCACGGGCATTAATGCCCTTCTAGCTTGCCAATATACCAAAACACTTGTTCCCATAATAAGATTCCAAGGCTGTTCTTAAAAATATCTAAACTAGTACTTGCTTTAATGTAATTAGGTAGTCTGTTCCATGCATCAGCTACTCTGTCAGAGAACCAATTGGTACACTTCTCATTCCTATAGAATCTTCTACATAGGATGATAGCCAGGAAAGCTTACATAAATTAAAAAAATTCATTGTGCGAATTACAGTAGCTAAGCAAAGATGCTACAGCAGCACATCTGTGTGATTTTTTTGTATACTGTGTCAACAAAACTGGATCTGTACTCCAAAACTATGTGCCTGCAGACTGATATACCTGTAGCCCAGTGCTGCATTTCTCTTTTTACCGAATCGTTCATTTTTGACAACCTAGGCTGCTCTGTTCTGAGTTACAAGCTATTTGTGCTTCCTCTGGAAATTCTTAAAATCACTGTCAGCTGTTTTACTTTGTACTTAGGTGCAACTACTTTTTGCTGCTAAACGTAAGAGCAGGGCTGGTGTTAGCATTTTGGGGGCCCCCAGCAAAAAACAAGTTGGGGGCCCCCTTAGCACTTCCAGTGTAAGTATCACCATGTCACTGCCCAACTTCCTATCCATCCTTTTAGCTCATGCTGCAAGCTTTTAGGAGTAGTACACACAGACTGACCTGTAGTTAGAATGCTCTTACATTACAAGCCTGTATATCGCAGTATGTTGGCCCATCTCACGAAGGGACATTCACAGTTATTGGCATTTAGATGCAACGATGACACATTGCAACAATTCTATGTACACCCTGGGGAACTGCCTACTGTTTCACCCCCCTCCTAAACATGCATACATCCTCCAATGCTCCCTTCTGTTTCTCCCCATCTTGTGCTTCCAACACCATGCAAGTTACTTATTTCTTCTGTTTTTCACATTTTTCTTTTCTCCTCAGCTTTTTCAAAGAAACCATGACTTTATATGTGCTCAAGTGCTTTTAAGTCTTTTTTCTTTTTGCATAACCTTTTTATCCAATGATGGCTTGAACAGAAATTATGATTAAAGAATGAAATTCAGTGTTGCTGTTCAGCTTTAGTTTTCCTTGCATCCTTTCAACACACCTTTCCTGACCAAGACAGCACAGTAATAACAACTGTTTAGGAAATAACTCAATTAAACCACTACCCCAGAAGCCATATAAGTTATAGATGCTCTAGAATGCATTTTAAAGCATTTCCCAACCTTTTAATCCAACAGTAACCTAAACAAAATTCACGAGTAAGAAAAATAATTGCAGTTTTACTTTTTTCTTTCAGTGAAGACATAAGTTGTGCCCAAGGCTTAATGTTCAAAGATGTCAAAATAGTAGCTCACAATAAACTAGCAAACCAGTTTGTTGTGAGGATACACAGATCATGTCTTGGAATACTGCCTAATCCCCCAAAAAGACATTCACTCCTGTGCATCCCTCTGGTGTTAGATTGGGATGAAAGCAAAGGTTCAAATGGCCACAGTCATGTATTTCAAGTGACTGCTGAAATACATATACATAGCATGCCTCCTCACTCCTCAACGCTAACCCCTAAAGGCAGCCACCTGTATACATGCCTGATGTGTGATTGTGAGGAAAGTGGGTGTATTTGATAGCAGAGGCCATTACCAATTTTATCCTAACAGGGTCATATCACAGCCCTGTTCTGGTTAAAGAGCATAATCAGAAAATTAAATAATTTTATCTCATTTTTTTCCCAACCAGAAACAACTTCTTTGGGGCCCCCACACAGTCAAGAATGAATAAGGGACCCCTCCCCCATATCCATTTATACAGTCCTGGGAGTGGGAGGCCAGCAGATTCCTAGAAGATCTAAGTGTATGATATGTTTTATGCCTTACTTTTAATATATAATTACTTGTTAGCTGCATTTTTTACTCATACCCAGAAGAAAAATGTATGTGTCCTGGCATTATTGATGTGTGCACTGATAAAAATCAGTGATATTTTTAATACACACACACTCATACATAAGTCACAGCAATACTAGTTTTGTACTTATTTCAGCAAACAGCACTACATTGTGCAATACTGGTACTGCCACACCAGATCAGTGACTGCTGTTTAGCAGTCGTCATGCAGCAGGAGTAAGTCACTTTACCTCATTGATGAGTAAATGAATACCTGTCACTGTCAGCGATTTCACAGATATTCCTTGATTTTTCCTCATAATTTTGCTCTGTTTTTCATAAAAAAATAATAAAAAGTTTTATTTGCAGGCAAATCATTTAAGATTGCAGTCAGTAAATCCAGACATTATAGTTTTATACTTCGTATTATCCAAAAAATGCATGTCAATGCAAAATGTGCTAATCTAGTAACTTTTTAAGTGAATTACAGCAATATTAAAAATGTGTTCCTCTATTTGAACCTTTATTCTGCTATTATTTTTGGTATTAAGCAGAATTCTTCAGCAAAGACATTGTGAGTTACAGTTTCTCGTGTTCTAGCAGCATTTATTAAACTCCCTAAAAGAGAAACCATCCCTGAAGATCAGAAGTATTAGCTCTTCTAACACTCTATGGTGTGCACTGAGATCAATCACTCTGGGCTGCTGATCTCTCATTACTGCTAACCTTGTTCATGTTTATTATCAGCTTTACCCTAACAGGCTCATATCACAGTCCTGTTCAGATTAAACAGTGCAAGCAAAAATCAATTACATTTTTTCTCCTCATTTTTCCCCAACCAACAGCAGCTTTTGTGGGGCCCCCACACAATTAAGAATAATTAAGGGGCCATCCCTGCAGCCACAGGTATTGCAGGTACCTACAGCTGGCTATGTTAGTTTTAGTGGAGAGAATATCCACCAGCAGGGTTTAACTAAGCCAGGAGCACTGTTCCAGTGGTAAAATATTTAACAGAATTGTGAAGCCTGTTACTTGACAAAACACTGTTACTATAACTAAAGAGCTTTGACTTTTGAAAGAGATATTAACCCCCCCCCCATTTATTAAGCATACATAATTGCTGTACTAGCGTTTGTTGTTTAAACAGACATGTTACAAAATATCAAGATAAGATAACCTGCTGTGGTTGGGGGCCCCCAGGACCAGGGGGCCCCCAGTGACTGCAGGTTTCGCTGGTGCCTGAAGCTGGCTATGCGTAAGAGTACCAGACCTTCTCCCTCCCGCACAAAATCTGTTCACTTGTTTTTCCATTGGGTCCTTTTCTATTATCTCCCATTATATAAGTTACAGAGGTGCTTGCTGTTTTCTGTTTATAGACTGTAAAGTACCATGTTCTAGTAATATCATGACATTAATGTACACTTTTAAGGAGTTGCAGCTTCCCATATAAACCCACTATGTTCAGACACTGACCATTTCCTCAAACTGCCTCGCTGCATCAACTGTACCTCTGCATGTCCCATAGTAGCAGAAACAGTTTATCCTCCACTGTCTTGTATTAAAAGTGTTGTGGTCTGAAGTTAAAGTACAGTTGCACTTAAGTGAAACTTTGAAGCCTTCAACTCAGATTATTTTACTGTGACTGACAGTAATCCTGAGTGTGAGTTTCACACCTTTTGTTCACTGAGCTCTGTACTCTGAACCTCTGCGTGTACTTTAAACACCCTATCAAGAAAATGTGGACTTGTAACTGAGGGATAAATCACAGCACTGCCTCATTTTAACAATTAAGTTATTAAAAATAACTGATTTTATCCCTTCCCAGTTTACATTGTAAAACACTTACCCCTCAGTTTTTGTTGTCAATATGTCAGGAACAAAATTCTTAAATATTGCTAATGATTCAAAACAAGAGCATGTTGAAAAAATAATTAATTTTGTGGTTTAATAGTTGATGCTGTAATCAGTGCATGGGAGAACAAACTCTCCTCTCCAAACCTGGGTTATATTCTCCCAGTCTCTACTTGTATGCTTTGTAAGTCTGTTAACCTTGCAGTGTTTTCATTAATGCCTGGAAGATGTTTTACAGGATACTTTTAGAAAAAAATACAAGTCTCTTCCAAATTCTGAACACTATCAATATCCTTTGAGAAAATTAATTTCTGATTTGCCACATTTATTAACCTTTAAACATTGAAATAGTGAAAAAAACTAGATGTAGCAAAATCCTGTTCTTCATTCAGTAGCACATAAAAGAACAAAGTGAAAGCAAGGAAAATACATTCTTTTATTTCTCAATCACAAATTCTTCACTTCAGTAACCACCCAACTGAAGCTCCTTTTGCTGCCTACAAGAACAGAAACTGTTAAACTAGTGCTAGACAAAAGTTTGAGAGCAGCACATTTAGTCCAAAAATAGCTCTACCTTCCTAGATGTCTGCATCTTTCCTGCCTCATGGATTGTCTTACCCAGGAATTTTCATGACAAAGTAACTAATTAAGTTGGCTATCTTTAAAAAAAATACTCTTTCGTCATACAGAGTGAACACTTCATTTTAAACATCATAAAAATAAGGTAAAAATCATATTTTTTTCTGTAAGGCATCTTTAGGAGAAAAGGCTTTTGATGTATAGTTTCTGATATATAATATGACATGAAAGTTAAAACTTTATTTTGTAAAGTTGTAATTATGAGTTACATAAAACAAAACTCTTGAGGTGTAGATTTTGGGAGATCTGTAATCACATTCTTAAGCAGGCCTTGAAAGACACTATGGCAACTCTGTCCGCTTTTTGAAACGCACAGCACCCACAGCCGTTTATAACTCATGCTTTTACTTCCACAGAGTATAAAAATGCCCTGCTGTCTCTCTGCCTCTCTCTCTTTCTTTTTACATAATTATTTTCAGTGAAATCATCATAACTTGGTTATCTACTGCAGATCTCATTTTTTTTTCCTTGCAATGTTCTCAATTATTAAGCAGGCCAGAGTTGAACTCCTGGTGAGTTTTGTTGTTCAGCAGCTGACCTTTGTGTCAGAGTGTGCTATCTGGGTCCTCCTTGGGCACTGTTTCAAAACTGAAATAAATAAATAAATAAATGAAGAGGAGAGGAAAACTGTCACTGTGCTTTTGACAACCGTATTGAAACCACTTTTCACAGTGAATTGGCAAGCTCTTTCAGCCTCACTTGCAGACAGATCTGAAAAGAAGCCTGAAACCATCAATAGGCTGAGGGGAGGAAAAAAAGCTGATGAGGCCTCTCACCTGGGCCCCCAGCGCATGCCTCCAATTAAATCAAAATTGTTTGTTTTTAATGGTCTTTTACACTGACAAGTGGGCTATCATTCCAGTGCCGGTAGCTGTCAGGGAACGAAGGAAAATCCTCCGTTGATAATGCCCAATGCTTCCAATTAGGAGTAGAGTCGCTCCTGGTGCGCTAACGATTCCCCAGCCTCCCCCAAGGCCCCTTCGTCTCTGACTTTTTTCCCTCTCCCTTCCTGCTTATTGCAAATTACTGACACAAAACGGCCTGCGTATTGATGGCGGAGTGTGCCGTCCAAGCCTGTCGGGTTTAATGAGGCGATGGAAGTTTTCGGCTCTTGCTAAATTCTTTCTTGTTTGACAGCTGCTTGGGAAGCCGAGTGTTGACCTTATAAAAGATTTAGTGTTTCTCATTATTTTCTGTCAAGCATAACAGTGATGAGCTCAGGAAGTAATTTGCATCGAGAGATGTGTGTGTGTGTGTGTGTGTGTGTGTGTGTGTGTGTGTGTGTGTGTGTGTGTGTGTGTGTGTGTGTGTGTGTGTGTGTGTGTATATATGTGTATGTGTGTGTGTGTATATATATATATATATATATATATATATATATATACACACATATACATATATATATATGTGTATGTGTGTGTGTGTGTGTGTGTGTGTATGTGTGAGAGAGAGAGAGAGAGAGACAGAGATAGAAAGAAGGAAAGGGATTAAGTAAGTCTGTGTTTATATTTTCTGCCTTAGTGCTACTTTTGTTTTCTTTTTTTTTTATCTTTTGTGTGTGCATGTGTGTTTGTTTAATTCATTGTACCCAAACAGGTGATCTAAATATGTAATCATTGTAATACAAATTGTGAAGGGTAGAATGTGTAAGACATCTGGTTGTTGATTTACAAGAAGCTTAATGAATTACTTTAAAGTGGGAGAAAAAACTATAGAGAAGATGGAAATATTTTACTCTTAGTTTGCATACAGAAAAGACACACACTGTTTGCACTGATCACTTAAGACGATACTTTTTTTTATTATTTTGACCCCCATTTTCCTATTAGCCCCTATCCCCTATTGGTCAATTTGTTCCTCTCCACCCACAGCATACTGACAGAGGGATATGAAAGCTGGGGATCATGGCAGTCATCCAGGGGGATAAGAGACATTTGTATGCTGTTAGTATACCCTCAGTTAGCCAGAAAGCATAGTGCAATGCCTGCTACACTAGACTCGGTGTGAGTACACAGTTCTGCATATGTGAGATTCTAGCTAGAGCACATTCATACCCCTTGGAAGGCTTATGCTTCCCAGAGTCCCCAACTGCAAGTGTTGTAATCCCAGGTTTTCATCCAGGAAAAGTTTGTGTAGCAGGACCATGTCCCCAGGATAGTGACTCAGTGCTGGTTACATGTGTTAACTCCTTCATGGCTGGTTCCTCCAGTGTTCAGACCATTAACTATGCCTGTGTCATCTGGGGTGTAGTCACAGCCAAACCCACTACACAGTGAAGCTGGCCAAGACATTACTGTTTTCACTGCAGCTGCAGGAGGGATGTGGTAGTACTTTGAAATAAATATGAACAAGAATGGAAGGGTTGTCAGACTGAAGCCATGCCCTGTGAGCAGAAACATATTTCATTCCATTATATGATAAATGTAGGCAGGCAAGATACAAATCTTTCATGATCCAGTATCCATAGCATAACTGAGGTTGGTAATGTATGGTACACTTTGGTGGGGTGTGTGTGTATGTTTTGTGTTATTCAGTATCTTTCATGAAGAATTTGTTTACATAGCAGTAAGCATACTTCAGGATGTGCTTTGAACTATCACTTTCCTACCTCCTGGGTAGCAGAAAGTCCTTGGGACCTTGCACCTCTTAGCCCACCCATAGTGTATAGTATATATATATATATTGTCATATATTCTGCAGAGTACATGGACATAAACCTGCAGGTAGTATTTAACAGTATGATGGTAGTAAAAGGAACAGTAGTGTCTTTCTGTCCTTTAAATTATGTGACACAAAATTGTAAAGAATAGAGCACTTATCATGCCAAAAATCAAACAAAAAAGTGGAAACAGGCAACAGTCTAGACTCCTATCCTGAATACTTCATTAGCAACATTGCCATATGAAGCCCTGCAAGGATGAACTGAGGGAGCCTAAATCTGCACCTTAGAATCATGCAGTGATATGGGTCATGTCAGAAGCCTGCTGCTAGCATTAACAGTAGGTAATACGCAAAACAAACTTTATTGCAAAAGAAGAAGAGCAGGATGACAAGGTGACATAGGAAAGCTGGATGGGATAACATGCAAGAAGTGTGAAGGGTAACCTGCTGGAGCATTGAGCTTCAGTACTATAAGTCTAAAATGTGGTAACACTTAAGTGCAATCTGCTTATAACCTTGTAATCACATAAATTCTCACCATTCTGAGGTTCGCACTTATAGTTCTTAAGCATGTATTGTGAACCCCATGAGAAGAGACTGCACAACAGTTGAAAAGACCACCAATGAAAGCAGCGGAAGCATGGACGGGAGAGGATGTCAGTAAATGAGAATGAGAGTGCTGGAAGCCATTTAGAATTTATTGGTACCATCAGGGCAGGTAGACTGGTCCAGTGATTCTGCTTCTTGTCATTTTTAAATAGACTGTACTGTCCAAACAAGCTGCAGCAAACAACAATTTGTGTTGTGGACTTATCCATCGCAGACCTTCTGTCTGAGTTTTATGACATGTAGGAAGTTAGAGCTGCACAATGTTGTCAGTACAATCATAAATGTTTCTATTACAGAGGTAAGATGCATATGGAAATTGATGTTGGAAGCTATCAGATACTCTTACATGAAGTCCAGATATGAATGCACATAATACAGATAGTTGTGAATTTTGTGTAGAATTTGTAATTATTCTGTAGACCCCACTGATTCAGGATTTATGAGCAGAAGCGTGCTGTGATAGTCTTGGCAACAATAACACTGTAGTCCTAAGTAATCACTACAGCTAATGAGAGACATCTGTGTTCTTGTGTCTTTGGCAGGATGTTTGCTGCTTGAACACTTGAGCATACATATTTCTGTGAGTATATGTGTGTGTGTTTGTGTGTACAGACATGCATTCATGTCTGGGCAGATGGATGTGCATGTGTGTGAAAGAGAAGCATACTGCAGTCACAGTTGGGCACCTATACAAACCTTAACAGGTAAGACAGCTGTATATAACAACAGATTGTTCAACATTAGATAACTGATAAAATAGCATATGCTATTTGGGGTCCTATCCCCCACCAACTGACTAGTTTTTCATAGCTTAAGAGCACCCTTCATGTGCTCTAACTGCATGAACATGAGCAGAGCTCCATATATAAAGATAATTATACCACCAAAATCGTCAATCAGCTAGCGATCCTTCAGGGCTGGGCAGGCAAGTCCCTCTTTGCGGAAAACCATCCAAATAATTATTTTTATGAAGAAAACTTGTGTTCTTTTCTCTGAAATCATGGTTTTGTTGGCTAGATAACTTATATGTCAAGACTGGGTATATATTAGAACTGCGAAAGTCCTACTCAGTGAATACATAATCATCGACACATATTACCCGAACCGCAAATACACTGAAAGCCCTAAACCGCGAAATTCAAAAACTCGAACCATCATAGTTGTCCAACCCCACCGTGCGCTACATACTACCTACCCAAACAAAATAAATAAACCACATACATACACTAACCAAAATCCTACTTCTAACCCTACACTAAACCTTATATACATTACTATCTATGCACTTACCTTAACCTGCACCCTAACCCTAAGGTCCGTAACTATTGCACGCTTACCTTACGGAGCTATACCCAAGCAAAATAAATAATCCACACACATACACTTAACAAAACCCTACTTCTAACCCTACACTAAACCTTACATACATTGCTATCTATGCACTTACCTTAACCCGCATCCTAACCCTAAGGTCCGTAACTATCGCACACCTACCTTACGGAGCTATACTGCAGAAGGGCCAACCATGACGATGCGACATTTTGGATTTCGCACTTCAGGATGATCGGTCTTTTCACGGTTCGACGTATGCGTGTCAACGTTTCCGTATTCTGCTAAGTGGACCTTCGAGATTTTAATAGGGAACCATCATGACCATTATAATTGTCAGTGGAATTATTTATTGTGAATGCTTGTGTGCATAATCTGTGTAAAAATCTAGTTTTTGACAGTGTTTCCTACAAATGTATGCAGGTTTTATGTGAGAGGGGCAGGAAATTGGTCTTTTGAAAACTGTTAGTAGTTTTCTTGCTTCAGAACCACCTTTTTGCTGTAAAAAGGTTTATCGACTCTTTCAAGCTCTTCTAACTGTCTTCAATGCTTCCTTTTTGGTAAACCTGTGGAGCAGTTAGTGGTCTCCTTGTTTCTTCCTCACTTTGTTTACAACATGAAAACATTTGCCAGGGATCTTTGAGTGTCAGGCTGGCTGCAGTTGTGCCTCAATCACCAATGGGTGACTCTGCTGTGGCTGGATGTGGTTCACTGGATCACTCATCATTTTACCCCAGTCCCTTTGGTGTAGCATTTATAGCATCTAAGGACTGAGGTAAAGGCACATCCTTTGTAGCTGCAGAGTTGCCCTTCATAGGCAAAGGAGAACCATTCTTGTCAGTCATGGGGGAAAGGGGGGGGGGGGTGAAAGTCTGCCACATAGGCAAGAAAGGTAGACTGAGCACAGGATAGAATGTCTGCTTTGGGTTAGACTTTTTACAGGGACTTTCCTAGGAAAAAGAGCACAAAAAGAAAACAAAACGAGACTTCTCGCGTTTCTATTTCAATGGACTGGGAAGGTTTCCTGCTTTTACTTTATCTACAACTTTTTCAGGAAAGAAAAGAAAAGAAAAAGAGTTCCCTCGCTTTCTGATTCTGGGTTTCAGTCAGAACAGCAGGGATTGGATGGAGACTATTGTGCTTCATAATTTTCTTCTCAACCTGAAGAGACCGATTCTGAAAAGAAATTTTGCTTCAGATTTTCTTCCAGAACACTTTTCTTTTTCTGAATCTTTATCTAAAATGAAAGAGGTTTTTCAGTGGGATCAGAATTAAATTCATATTGCCCATCAAATATTTTTTGATTTTTTTTATATTTGGATATTTGTACGTCTATAGCTGTTACTCTTGTCTTATCTGCTTTAAAGAATGTGTCTGATGTCCTTTTCATTCTTCCCCAACATATGGGTTATAAATCCGACCTCAGATCCGACTCAGCTGCATTCTACAGACTTTGGATCCAACTCTCAAGATCCTCCCTCTACCCATAATGCCCTAGTCCACCCCCAGTACCTCCTATCTTATTAGCATCATCTCACACAGACGTGCATCCACTTTCTGAGCATTTTTCTGGTTGTATAGTAAGTGTTTTGGGGTATTAAAATCTCTCCATTTCTATTTTCAGTTAATTAGTTACTTTATAGTTCCTCCCTCTTAGTTTTTTGATTTATTCCATCCATTATCTGTGTACTTTAGCAAGGTAACTTTTACATACCATTGTCAATACTTTTCTTTATATATACCCTTTATTACCCAGATAGATAGGGTATTCTTATCTACCATTGCTGGTAGCCCTATCTCTTTAGTCTTAGTTTGTCTTAAAAAATAATATATTTTATTTTCTTGTCTATCCCTTTTTCTTGTTATTAATAGCTTACTATGGCTGAGAAGCCTACAGGTTTTAAAAAAAATGCACTTCCTGTGGGCACAAAATTCCAAACTCAGATGCCTACAAGGCGTATGTTTATTGTTTGGGAGCAGCACATCTGGGTATGAAGTGTACCATTTGTGCCACGTTTAACTTGAGGGCTATTGCAGACAGGAGAATCAAACTAGTCCTCAAAGGGTTATCACCTCCATCTTTTTCTTCCTTCTTGAGGCCTCAGACCTCAGCAAACTGGCCAAGGCTCTGTCAGAGCATAGCAAATGATCTTCACCAAAGTCTTCGAAGACTTCTTCATCCTCGGATCCTCCACAAAATACAAATATCATCAGATCTGAGTTCTTTGGATCTGAAGATAAAAGCTACAGATCCTAAGTCATCAGATCTGATAGCTATTTCAGCCAGTCCCACTATTCAACCTATGGATCCAAAACCATCAGATCCAACTCCTAGCATTTCTTATATGTAAGTAACTTGCTCACCCAAGTTCATGGTCGACCATATTTCTCCTCAGCACCATTCTCCACTAATGGAAACTCCGAAACAACACTGCACGCCTCAGTCTACTACCTCATATGTCAGGTCCTCCTGGAGTAATTCCAAACTCGGATGCCCACAAGGAGTGTATTTATTGCTTGGTAGCAGCACATCTGGGTATGAACTATACCATTTGTGCCATGTTTAACTCAAGGTCTATTGCAGACAGTAGAAACAAACTAGTCATTCTGAAGTGGAAGTGGATAGGATGATGAGAAAGTTTCTCAGATTTCAGATCCAGATGGGGGCTATACTGTCTCTGTTTCCCATTGCATCTGTGAGCCTTCCTGCCACCTCCCATACAGTTGTATCTCGTTCTCCGATCTGTCCTTTGGTTTCAGAATACCAGAACCCGAGACTATTGGTGTCGGAGCCAAAGTAAATTATATAATTGACCCCGACTGATTCCCTGACCAGTTCTGCTCCCATTCCCTCAGATCAGGAGGAGTTTCTGAGCCAAAGCATAGGCGTCGGATCTCTGGTGCTGGGATCTACTCTGATGGTGTCAGTGCTGTCCTTGCCTTTCTAAGCCTCAGCGCTAGATAACTCTGGTCCAGCTCCCTACTTGAGGCACAGATCTGGACAAAGTCGTGGTTTGCCTGCTTTGGATGTCTCAGCTCTGTTGTGGCCGGCATGGCTTCTGATCTGTCGACTTTGTGGTTGTGGAGAGAGTGTTCTCTCATTCAAGAGATCCAGTCCCTCCTACGTCCTTGAATCCTACACTTTTCCCCCCTATGGTTCCAAGCTCTGATCTCATCAGACCTACTCGACAGGGACAGCCAGTACCAGCTAGCATCCAGACAGTTCCCCCAGAGGAATTAACCCTCTTTTTGGACACCTCTCCAGAACATCCTGCTGAGGAGGTCCACCAAAAGAGAATGTGTAAAAGGAAGCACATCAATTCCCTTTTGGAATCTCTCACCAAAGATACTGATTTTAAAGAAGGGGAAGAGTCCTGCAGATCACCACCTGATGACATCTCATTTGGAGACATTTTGGAGAACCTTAAATAGAAAGGTGGTTGGTCCTCAGATAATTCCTCTCCTAAGAAGTCAGTATTTCTGGAGGCTTTTGGTGCTGGCCCAGATACGTCTTGGGTGACTCCCCCTGGCCAATGAGTTCATTGAGCTGGTCTCTTGCTGACACTGGAAGGAAGGTTGAACCAATTCCACATCTTTCGGCTAAAATATTTGCTCCTCCAAAAGATAAGCCTCATTGGAGTAAAGGAGTTCCTGTTGGTACAATGGTTGTGACAGCAGTCACCAAGAAGGAGATAGCAGAACGGAGCTCCTCTGTCCACCCCCCACTAACAGAGAGTCCAGGGCATTGGACAGGTTTGGAAAGCATGTGTTTGCTTCAGTGAATGTTGCCTTAAGATCCCTGAATTATTTAGTGCTCTTTACAAGACTGCAGAGAGATTTGACCAAGGAACTTTCAAAATCTCTCTCAGAGCCCATGTCTGCAGAGGATTACAAAAGATTATCCTCGCAGCTGGCCTCTCTTTTATCTGTTAGCAATGCATCCATGTTCTCATCCAGCAGAAGACACCTCACAGGCTGCCATTTCAGACATTGCCATAAGGAGACATGCCTGGATGTGGTTATGCAATGTTGTGGAGCCTTTCAAGTCTTCTTTCATCAATGCTCCTTTTGATGAAACAACCTTGTTTGGCCCTTCTGTGAAAGCAATGCTTTCCTACAGTGAACAGGAAGAAATGACTCTGTCTGCCATTAGGAATCATTTTTCTATCCCTCAATGATCCTTTTCAAGGAATCAAAGAGGAGGCAAGAAAATGTAGATCTGATGTTGTTAATCTTCATTCATTCCTTACTGATGGGTTATCAGTTCTGTCCTTGGAACCGATCCGGCCAATATCAAGCTTGCATCAGCCAAAAACTCTCGAGCTAAGGTCCTATCCAGAATGCTCTGCTCCCTGTTACCTCAGATCTCATTTGCCACATTAATATACAGCTGTGTCAAGCCACTCTCTTAGCTAAGTGTCTAATTTTTTGAAAGTTTATATATTGTTCTTACTCTAAATTTTTCTCAAAAGTTTATTCTAATATTTTCCTACCCTACCGCGCACTTTAGACTCCCTCCCTTTAGTCTTTTCCCTTTATTACCCTCTTTTCTTACCTTGCAGTAATTCTCCATTACCATTATTGGTAATCCTTCCTTTTCTCTTTTTACCTTTTTTTTTTTGGGTAACCTTTATTCTTCCTTTTGCTACTGTGCTTCTTCTCCACACCGGATAAGAAAAATACTGCTGGTTTCAAGCAGTGCAAGGATTGTGGCCATACGTTACCACTTTCCGATGGCCTTGACTTATGTGTCTACTTTTTTAATGTCTCCCACTTGACTGTGGATCCTCCATGTGGGGTTTGTAAAAATTTCTCTACCAGGACTCTCAACGAGAGGAAGAATAAGTTAATTTTGAAAGGTTTCCTCAAGTCTCCTTTCTCTGAGGCTATTTCTGGGTCGGAGGGCTCACCCCCCTTCTGTTAAACCTCACAAGAGGTGTTCTTCCTCTTCTTCATTGAAGTCACTCCCTTCTTCTCCCTCTGGAGATCATAGGGAGTCAACTCACAAGAAGGTGAAATTGATTACTACTCCGGTGTTGCCACCTATGACCCTGTCGGCTCCAGGCTTGGCACCGCCCCAAATTATTCTGACTACAGCCATGTCTCATTTATCGATACCAGCACCGGAGTTCCCGGTGCAGACAACTATGGTTCCGACAGCTCTGTCGCAACCCTTAATGGCAGAGTCAATACATGTTCAGTCCCCTTCGGCACCGTTGGTAGAGTCACCTTTGGCTCCAAGTATGACTCTTCTGTACTCCACGGCGCAGATATTTAAGGCACTGACATGTGCTTCAGTGCAGTCCTTCTCAGCACCATCCTTATTGCCAGTGCAGACACTTTCCACTATGGCACCGTACCCTTCAGGGCAGACTTTTGCCTTTACGGTGCAGACACCTTCAACTACTATGGTGCTGACATCCTCGGCGCAGGCTTTTTCCACACCATTTTTTTCGGTGCAGACATCCTCGAGTCTGGACTCTGCACCTGTTGAATTAGCAAGGACCAAATATTCCCCTTCACTGGATCCTTTTGCTACTGGTCAGTATAATCCTTTCCTGGAAAGGCCAGAATCGCCATCAGCCTTCTCCATGAGGTCAACCAAGAGTCTTTCTGAACAGGATGTGTTGCGGCTTGTTGACCATTTGCTTATGGCCAGAGGTCTCTCCCAACTGTCAAAGTCCACGTTCCCTCATTCAGGTGAATGTATATCTCCTCTAACCCCTATGTATACTCCTCCTTCGACTTCCACTCAAGTTTCGAATCCTATTACTCCAACAGCAGCTTCCATTCCTCCGACTCCAATAGTGGATCTCACTTTGGAACCAGAGTCATCCTTGTGGCCTTCGGTGCACTGGGCATTGGGCTCATCTCAGGCCAGTGGCTGTGCTGTTGGGGAGGACATTTCTGGCTCCACACTGATTTTTTCTATGGCACCTTCCAGGGATTCTCTCTCTCTTACTCTTCACGGTCCTCTTGAGACTCCTGGTCTGGGGCAGTCTCATCGGGGTGGGGTGTGACCCCGGTTCCGAGGTTATCGTGCTCAGTTCTGGGCTCCCATCCCTCCTTGGGCGGGCCAGCCTTCCAGGCCATGGAGAGGGTGCTTGCCTCCACTGGCAAAGCTCACATGTCGGAGTCCTCTACCCCCTCTGTGCCGCAACTGTCACAAGCTTCAACTGCCAGACACCGGGCACGAGAGCCTCAGGTTTCTCCTCCTCAGGTGACCCCCTCTTTGCAGTCTTCCCCAGAACCTTCCACTGAGGAAGTACCCCGCAAAGCGTTGTGTAAGAGGAAGCACATGGGCTCCACTGAGGAGTCATTGACTGAAGATATGGATTTTGATGACAGAGGGGGTGACTGGAAACCTTCTAATCCTTCCTCTGAGGAATCCATATTCCTGCAGGCTTTTTGTGCCCGGCCCCCTACCTCCTGGGTCACCCCGCCTGTGGATGAGCTCATTCAGCTCATCGTCCAGCATGCATGGAAGGCCCCTGACACCATGGAAGCAATACATAAGAGGCCAGATAAAATATTATCGCCCCCAGCTGAGCACCCCCACTGGTCACGAGGTCTTCCAGTAGATGCTATGGTGGTGGCAGCTGCTACTAAGAAGGATTTGGCAGAAGAGAGCCAAACTGTCCATCCACCCAACAAGGAGTCCCGGGCGATTGACAGATTAGGGAAGCATGGCTTTGCTTCATCGACCTTCACCATAAGGTCTTTGAATTATTTGGCACATTTTACCAGGCTTCAGCGTGATCTTATCAACCAGCTCTCTGAAACCTTGGCAGGAGCTGTTTCTGATGAAGTCCTTGATAATGTGGCTTCTCAGATACCTAGAGTCTATTTCCAACTCTTCCATGTGTCTCATTTCTCACACAATGGAAGGGGCAGCTACAGCGGCAGGTGCAGGTATAGTCACCAGACGACATGCCTGGATGCGCCTTTGTAACTTTGTGGACTTCTTTAAGGTTTTGTTCATGAATGACCCCGTAGAGGCAGCTTCTTTGTTTGGCTCTAAAGTCAAGGATACGCTGGCAATGTATGAACAAGATGGCAAGACCCTGTCTGCCATTGGTGTCAGACACTCCACTCCTCAGCAATTCTTTCCAGAAATCAGAGGAGTGGAAAGATCTGGCACGGCACAAGAAATCACAGAGTTCTTTCCGGGATGCAAGTGCAGAGTTCTCCCATAGAGGCAGAGGGGGAAACTCCAAAGGAAGATGCCCCTTTTGGGACAGAGGAGGTCTGCGTAACCGGGGTTCTAGAGATTCTTCCTCTGGCCAACCCTATCAGAGCTCCTGAAGCGTTGCCTGACTGCTCACCTCTGGAAGTGGTCGGGGTCATTTCTCCTTGTACCCCGCTGCCTGGCAAAAGATAACAACTTACTCTTGGGTACAACGGATAATATCCAAAGGCTATCACATCCCCTTCCATCTTTGCCCAGTCTTATCAAGAGTATTACCTGATGTTCCACCCAGTCAAAGGGAAACATCAGCACACAAAATCCAAAAGCTGCTACAAAAAATAGTCATCCAGACGGTCCCCCCCAGACCAGATAGGATCCAGTTTTTACTCAAGGTTCTTTCTAGTGCCGAAAAAAGACAGGAGACTGGAGACCAATTCTGGATCTCAGTACACTAAACAAATTTGTAAAAACAGAGAAATTCCAGATGGTCACAGTTCAGTCCATCCTTCTTCTTCAGAAAGAAGATGATTGGATGTGCTCTCTAGATTTTCAAGATGCGTATTACGACATGAAAATGGACAAATGCTCAAGAAGATACCTCCACTTCTGAATAGAAGCCAGTCACTAGCTGTTTCGAGCCCTGCCCTTTGGTCTCTCTTCAGCCCCCAGAGTGTTCACAAAATGCATGACAGTGGTTATCGCTCACTTGTGACTTCAAGGATTCTAGGCATTTCCATATCTAGACGACTGGCTCCTCACCGCCCCACCAAGCGTCTACTGGAAGAAGGCCTGCAATATACTCCCTTAACAGCTCGAAGTCTGGGAATCACTATAAACTGGGAGAAATCCAACACAACCCCAACTCAGTCTTTGGAATTTATAGGGGTACTGTTGAACACAAGAAATTGCACAGCATCCCTTCCAGAACACAGGCTTCAGAGAATAAGACAATTTCAACTGCTGCTCTGTCACCACAAATCCCCAGCTTGGTCTATACTCCAGCTATTGGGGTCAATGGCAGCCTTGATTACCATTGTTCCTCTAGCCAGATTCCACATGAGGCTCCTTCAGTGGCTACTTCTCACTCAGTGGTGCCCTCTACAACATCCTTTGTCCTTTACGATAAGTGTAACTCAGAGATGCAAGCAAGATTTACTCTGGTGGACGTCTCAAAATCCCCAACAATGTTCTCGCCCTTTCAACCCTCATCAACCGATAGCCACGGTGACCATGGACGCCTCCCTGATGGAGGGGGCTATGTCAGGGAAACTCGGTCCAAGGCACCTGGTCAGAATCAGAGGCCCTTTGCATATTAATGTCCTGAAACTGAGGGTGGTGCTTCTAGCGTTGCAAGCATTTCACCCCATCCTTCCGTCAGGGACTATTGTGATCCAATCAAACAACATATCAGTGGTCTGGTACATCAGCAAACAAGAGGGCACCAGATCTTACCCGTTATGCTGAGAGGCCTTGAGAATATGGCAATGGGTGATAGCTTGCAACCACTTTCTAACTGCAATGCACATTCCTGTGAGCTCCAGCGTGATAGTGGACAAATTGAGCAGATACATTCTACAACCTCATGAGTGGTCCGTCAATCCTCTGATAGTGGCAAAAATCTTCGACCACTGGGGAGAGCCTTGCTGTGACCTATTTGCCTCCCCAACCAACTACAAGTGCAGCAACTACTTTGCCCTGATCTCTTTATATTTTCAAGTCCCTGTTTTGGGGTATGTAAGAAAGGGAATTCTGGATAGGCTAGATCTCTCCCAGTTCAGATTTCCCTTTCTCCCTTCCACCTCCTCTTCAGTCTGTCACAACAGATGCATCAGCCATGATATGGGGAGTGGTTTCCAAAGGTATGAAAGTACATGGTATGTGGAACAAACTCAACAGATAAAAGCACATAAATGTCAGATATATGATGGCAATAATAAATGCCTTGAAAACTGGTTCATCAGCAAATGGGTAAGAGAGTACCAGATCTTACGCCCTTTGCAGACTTGTTATGATAATTTGGGGAATTGCAACTTATGACAAAATATCCCTTCAGGCTTCATATATCCATCAGTGCAAAACATTATTGCAGACAAGCTGAACAGGACCAAGACAGACCCTCACAAATAGAAACTAAATATACAGGTCTTCCAGAAAATTATCCATCTGTGCGAAACTCCTTGGATAGTTCTGTGTGCCCACATTCACAACAGACAGTTAAAAAATTCTGCACCAGGATTCCTTGTAAACAGGCCTAGATGATAGAGGACTTCTAATTCCCATGGAAATGTTCCTGTTTGCCTTTTCACTCTTTTCACTGATAACCAGGGTCATTATGAAGATTCTGAGTTTGAAAATGAACAATGCTAATTACCACAAGCTTCCTCACAGAATGGCCTTACTAACAGAAGAGAACGGTTGTTCAATATACACCAACCTTCAACTCCTTCAATTGATGGCCTGGTTGACAGAGTTTTAATACCTTTTAGGCACCTTTTTTCTGAGGACATACAACAGGTATTAAAAGAGGCTAAGAAACCTACTACTAGAAAATGATATATGTGTTAGTGGAAAAAATGTTGTAGTTTTTCCCAAAGTAAGAACCAGGACCCTTTTAAGGCCCAGATGGCTCTCATTCTACAATATTTGTATGAGTTACTATCTTCTGGTCTTTCTTACTCTTCAGTGAAAACTCACCTCATGGCCATCTCTGCAAGTCTGCCCATAGATCCTCACCTTTCTATCCAGCCTCAAGTCATACAGCTTTTGAAAGAGGTACTGCATATGAGTCCATGGAGAAAAGAAGTGGCTTCTTCTTGTGATCTCAATTTTCTCAGGAGAAACTTACAATTTTTCCATTTAAATAAGCTCATGAGGCCAAACTGAAGTTCCTAATTTGGAAAGCAATACTTCTCATTGCTCTTACCTCTCAAGAAGATTATCTGAGTTACAAACTCTTATGCTGAGTCAATCTTATTTCACTTTTCATAAGTATAGGATATCTTTGTGGATAAGCTCTTCATTTATACCTAAAATGGTTTCAGAGTTGACTTTAAGTCAAGCTATTCATCTCCCTGTCTTCTTTCTAGATCTAACAAGTAAGGGAGAAATGATACTGTACTGACAGGACTAAAACCTTCAGGAGTTCAGATCAGTTGTTAATGCCCTTAGAAATCAGTGTCAAAATAGACAATTTCCAAATGCTGTTGTCTTTTACTTCTACCATATCAAGTCACTTCCAGGCAAGGCCAGAGTACATTCTACCAGAGCTTTGACTTCTTCTGTGACTTTTTGGAAAGGGGTGGCTTTAGGTAATTTGGTCAGACTGACTAATGTCACCAAGAATGGACATGGGTATTTCCCGGTGATAAGTGAGTTGAGGACCCTGCCTACTCCAGCCCTCAGCAGGGACCCATGCTAACAGTGGGAGGGGTTTATGTCCCTGTGTTGGCCAGTTTGTCCCTGCCATAAAGCCCAGCAGTCCTGAGTCAACAAGATACTGACCGGACAGTTTCCAATTGCCCATTTTAAGAAGTCTGAGATAGCTCGGTTAAGTGAAAGCTGGACATAAAACAATCAACTTACCAAACATGAGCTAAGGATTGCTACACTCCATATACTGTAGGTTCACTAACAGGATGCAGCACATGAACTAAGGATTGCTACACTCCATATACTGTAGGTTCACTGACAGGATGCAGCACATGAACTAAGGATTGCTACACTCCATATACTGTAGGTTCACTGACAGGATGCAGCACATGAACTGAGGATTGCTACACTCCATATACTGTAGGTTCACTGACAGGATGCAGCACATGAACTGAGGATTGCTACACTCCATATACTGTAGGTTCACTGACAGGATGCAGCACATGAACTAAGGATTGCTACACTCCATATACTGTAGGTTCACTGATAGGATGCAGCACATGAACTAAGGATTGCTACACTCCATATACTGTAGGTTCACTGACAGGATGCAGCACATGAACTAAGGATTGCTAGACTCCATATACTGTAGGTTCACTGACAGGATGCAGCTGGGAAGTGGGTGACATAACGGTAAGGAGGAGGCTGGACATCCTGTGTGTTCATGAGACAAAATGGAAGGGCAGTGCAGCAAAACCACTTAGCTTGGGATCCACAGACTATTACTCAAGGAGAGGATAGGTAAAAATGGTGTGAGAATTGTAGTGAGGGAGAGTCTTCAGAAGACAGTAAGGGAATGTCATCTGAATTAGTGACAGACTAATGGCAGTCAGACTCCAGTGTAAAGATAGGACAATACTTATAATCTAAGCCTGTGTCCCACAACAGGGCTGTGATACTGAGGAAAAGAGTGTTTTAGGCAGCATTTGCAGGACCTTCTGGATAAAGAAGGACATATTGAGTCATAAGTTGCTATTGATAAAGGGAGACCTGAATGCTCATATCAGAACAGACAGGTCAAAATATGAGGACTTCTTGTGTCCACATGAATTGGGCAACAGGGATAAAGATGGAGAGGCCATTCTAGGCTGTTGTATGACAAATGGCTTGATGGTGGCCAATATATGGTTCAGCAAGAGAGACAGCCACAAGATCACAAAAAAGAGTAACCAACATGCCACTCAAGTAGATTTCCTCTTAGTAAGGAAAGTGCCTCAAAATAGCATGTAGGAGGACTACAGAACAGATATGTGACTTAGCCAAGTGTAGAAATTATTTATTTAACATTTGTTTACCAGGAAAATTCAACTTGGAACGAGCCAATTTTTAGTGGAGACCTGGGGAGAAATGCTCCAGATGCATGTCTTTGTAATGTGGGAGGAAACCAGAGCACCCTGAAGAAACCCACAAGAATGCAGGGAGGACATGCAGACTCCTCACAGAAGACGCCCCAGCTGAGACTTGAACTGGAGAACCTCTTGCTGTGAGGTGACAGTGTTAGCTGCTGTACCACTGCACCCCCAAGTACAGCCTGGTGGAGGTACATAAGGAAAGGTGGTGATGGAATGCAAAACTCCAGAAAGTTATCAAAAGAAAGAAGGAATGCAGTAGGAGATAGAAAAGATGGACCCGGCTAAAAAGGAATACTGGATGGCTAACAGTGAATCTAAGAGAGCAATCAGAATAGCTAAGAAGGCATCAGAGGGTCTCTGTCAACTTCTATCAGGTTGCAAGTCAAAGACAGAATGATAATGACACCATTCATAAGGAATGCGAGCAACAACCTGCTCACTGGTCCACAAAGCATCAAAGCCAAATGGAAGGAGTATTTCTGGCAGATTCTGAATGAAGAAATCCCCACAGAAGCTGTGCTACCCCCAACATAACCTATGATGAAAGGGGAAGATGAGCCCACACTAGGAGAGATAGGAACAGCACTAAGAAAAATTAACTCAGGGAAAGAAATAGGCTCAGATGAGGTCACGGCAGACATGATCAAGATATTGGTGAGTTATGGGAGAAATAGCCTCAGAGGGTACTCATAGCAGTGTAAAGAGAAAGGTGTACCCAGATGATTGAAGAATAAGCATTCTAGTGTCAGTGTGCAAGAACAAAGGAGACAATGTTAAGTTGTCAATCTCGCCTTCATTCTTGCTTGATGGGTTCGGAGCCGATCCCTCGGCTCCGACTCGGCACTTGCTAAGCTCGAGAGTCACTTTTACCAGCTTGAGGCAGCCCCATATCCCATGATGCAAGGCGGTAAGTACCCAGATCTCGTTTGCCGCTTCGCTTATGAGGTCCTCCTTTTACCAGCTCTTGGTAAGTGATTTACTAATTCGCTAATTTAGCCCCTTTTAACTTAAAAACCCCTTATTGTTAGTTTTTATTTAGTTTTAATCTGTTTCTGACAGAAATTTGTCTGTCTCTTATTATTTTTAGTCAGACTTTACCATCCCACCCCTGTTAGGGTGTGTGTGTGTGTTTGTAGTTATACCTTTTTGGTATATTTAAATTTAAATTCTTTGACTGGTGTGTGTGTGCTTGTGTTACACCATGTCAAAAGAAAGGGTCTCAGGCTTTAAGAAGTGTGACTCGTGCTGTCAGAAGATGTCTCTGACAGACGGTCACACTTCTTGCCTTTATTGCCTGGGGCCTCTTCACCTGCAGGACTCCTGTGCTATATGTCATTCTTTCAGCCAGAGAGTCCTGCAGGAAAGAAGAAACAAATTAATACTCAGGGGCCTTCTTAAGCCGGAGGGCTCTCCGGCTAAGTCGGCTCCACCTAAGACTGCCAAGTCTTCCAAGGCCCAGGCTTCTGTGTCAAAGCCTGCGGCCTCGGCCCGACTCGTTCTGAGTCGAGATCGGCTCTGGCTGGAGCCGATTCTGGCTTAACCAAGCCTTCGGCACCGATGGCTATCGGTGCCGATTCTGCATCGACCACTTCGGTGTCGGCTCCGATCGGCTCCGACCACCATGTGGCACAGGCATCGGTGTCGGCTCCGATCAGCTCCGACACCGTTACTTTTGTGGCTGTATCGGCTCCGGCTGGAGCCGATGCATCGAGGCTACCTGTCGGCTCCGATAAGTTGTCGGCTCCGACAGGTTCAGTAGTTTCATCGGTTCCGATGGCTCCTTCGAGGAAGAGGTCGAGGTCTCCTTCCTTGGAGCCGATACTTTCGGCTCCGGCTTCACCTCTCCTCTCGGAACGGAGCCATCGGAGCCGATCTTCAAGGTCATCCAGGCTTTCGGACCATGACTTAGAGAGAGTGGTCAGTAGATTACTTAAGTCACAGGCACTGGCCCAAATGTTACATAGTCCATCTCAACAGATGACTATTGGTCCACACCCCGTTACAGTTCCTCCTTCAACTCTACCCCAGAGCTTGGAGTTGGAGTCTTCGGGAATGGTTACTGCTACGGCTGAGGGACGGATACCCCCTTCTGTCCCTTCAGCCTCTACTCTTATCTCCTCTTCGAGACCTTCCTTAGAGGGATTCGGTGGCCGGGCTTCCATGGTCTCCTCCGAGGGGGTGAGTGGCATCGGACCCTTGTCCGAACCCGCTCTTCCCCTTGGAGCCTCGGCCTTGGTGAGCTCGGCTCCCACATCTGCCTCGGAGACTTCCCTTTCGGTGGTCCCTGGAGTTCCTAGCTCTTCGGAACGGGTTCTCTCGGACCTGCCTGGGAGGGGAGCATTCGAGGTGATGAAGAGTGTGCTGGCCACTGGTATCAGCCAGCAGTCTGTTCCCTTAGCTCCTCCCTCTATAGTGCCTGTTGACATCTCTGCCACTTCTCTTGCTACAGGACCCAGAGATCCTCTGCCTCAGGTTTCCCCATTGGGAATTTCCCCCTCTTCCGAGGATTCTCCTGATGTTTCGGGAGATCCTCCTAGGAAGAGGACTTGTAAGAGGAAACACGTAGACTCCCCCGAGTCTATCACTTCAGATACTGACTTTGATGAGTCAGAGGGATCCCCAAGATCCCCCTCTGAGGATGTCTCCTTCTCAGACATCCTAGAACTCCTTAGACAGAGGGGAAACTGGCCCACCAATAATCCCTCTGAGGATGAGTCAGTATACCTAGAGGCGTTTGGATCTCGGCCCTCCACCTCCTGGGTGTCTCCGCCTTTCGACCCCCTTATGCAGGTTATTGCCCGAAAGGCGTGGGCTGCTCCTGACTCTGTAGAGCCAGTCCCTAGGAGGCCTTCAAAATTTATCACTGCCCCATGTGACAAGCAATTCCTCACTAAGGGTGTCCCCGCTGATGCCATGGTGGTGGCTGCTGCCACCAAGAAGGAACTTGCAGATCCTTCCGTACCCGTCCATCCTCCTAATAAAGACTCTAGGACCATGGATAGGTACGGTAAGCGGATGTTTTCCTCAGCGACCTTTGCTATGCGTTCGCTGAATTACCTGTGTCACTTCACCAGACTCCAGAGGGATATCCTTAAGGAGCTGGGTGAAGTAGTACAGGATCCTACAGCTGCAGGGGCTCAAGAAAAAATTGCTTCGCAGCTAGGAACCCTTAATTCCATTGCAAATTCCTCCATGCGGCTAATATCATATGCTGCTGATGGAGCGAGTAGGGCCGCAGGTACAGGTGTGGCTCTTAGACGCCAAGCCTGGATGCGGCTATGTGACTTTGCAGATCCCTTTAAGGCGTCCTTCACAAATTCTCCCTTTGATGGGTCAGCTTTGTTTGGCCCTCAGGTGAAGGAAACTTTGACCAGGTGTGAGCAGGACGGCAAGACTCTTTCTGCTGTAGGAGTCCATTTTCCACCCCTTCTAGACCTTACCCCAAAGGACAGAAAGGTGGCAAAATGTGGTTCCGCAAATCCCAAGGAGTCACGCCGGATTCACGTGGTCAGTTTACCCCTAGAGGCAGAGGGGCTAACAACAACAGACGCTCTAGAGGCAGAGGGGTCCAAAAAACCAGGGAAACAGAGAGCCTCTCTCTGACAAGCCCTTTCAGCATCCCTGAGATGTTGCCCGGCTGTCCCTCCTTGGAGGCAGTCGGGGGAAGATTATCACTGTACCCAGAAGCCTGGCATTCCCTCACTCAAGACAGATGGGTACAGTCGATCATATCCAAGGGTTACATAATTCCTTTCGAGGAAAGTCCTTTCCTCAAATTCCCTTCCAGATGTACCACCCGGTCTAAGGAAATTGCAGAGTTAGAAGTCTCAAAACTACTGCAAAAGAGCCATTCAGCCAGTTACAACAGACCATTCAGAGCCCGGAATCTACTCAAGGTTCTTTTGGTCCCCAAAAAGACGGGAGACTGGAGACCAATATTGGATCTCAGCAGACTCAACAAGTCTGTGAGGAAGACAAGATTCCGAATGGTCACTCTTCAGTCAATTCTGCCCTTCTTACAGAAGGACAACTGGATGTGCTCAATAGATCTTCAGGATGCGTACTATCACATCAAAATTCACAGACGCTCCAGGAGATTTCTCCACTTTCGGCTGGGGTCCAGTCATTTCCAGTTCAGAGCCCTGCCCTTTGGTCTCACTACAGCCCCAGAGTGTTCACCAAATGCATGGCAGTGATCACGGCTCACCTGAGACGCCAAGGATTCCAGGTGTTTCCGTATCTCGACGACTGGCTCCTGTCAGCCACCACCAGGCATCAGCTTATTCAAGCCAGGGATTACACAATAAGTCTTTGTTCTCATTTGGGCATCTCGATCAACTTCAAAAGTCATCCTTATCGCCCTGCCAGTCTATTACTTTCATAGGCAAACTTAAACACTGTTCGGATGTCAGCTACCCTTACAGATCAAAGAGTTTCAGACATTCAGAGTCATGTCAGGATCATTCTGGCCAACAAGAAAGTACAGGCCAGAATGGTTCTAAAGGTATTAGGCCTCATGGCTGCGGCCATTACTCTTCTTCCCTGGCTCGATTCTACATGCGCCTTCTTCAGTGGATGCTGTTCACACAGTGGTCGTACCAACAACTTCCAATGCGTCACCAGATTCTGGTGACACAGACTTGCAAAGATCATCTTGCTTGGTGGATCACATCTCCTCAGGTTCACCAAGGCAGGTACTTTGTACCCCCATCCCCGATAGCCACTGTCACCACGGATGCCTCCCTGATCGGGTGGGGGGGTCATTATCAGGGCAGGATGGTTCATGGGAAGTGGCAGCCGTTCGAGTACCATCTGCACATAAATGTCCTGGAGATGAGAGCAGTGCTTTTAACGTTGCAAGCCCTCAACGACTTTCTTCCCGTAGGGACAATTGCAGTCCACACAGACAACATGTCTGTAGTTTGGTATATCAACAAACAAGGCGGAACCAAGTCCTACCCCTTGTGTCGAGAAGCGCTCAGACTATGGCAATGGGCGATCTCCTCTCATCGGTTTCTGGTAGCAACGTATATCCCTGGGAAAACCAACATTGTAGCGGACAGATTGAGCAGAGCTATTCTCATGCCTCACGAGTGGTCTCTCAAGCAATCTATAGCGGAAGAGATATTTCTGGAATGGGGTCGTCCATGTTGCGATCTTTTGGTACTGCCCCAAACAGGAAATGCCCAGACTTCTTCTGTGTCTTCCCTCTACCAGGCCATCCCCCCAGAGACGCTCTGACCCAGGATTGGCCCCAGGGACTTCTTTATGCCTTCCCTCCATTTCCTCTGATCCCTCAAGTTATCCAGAAAGCTACCGTTTTGAGAGCCAAATTGATTCTCATTGCCCCTTACTGGCCTCGACAAGTTTGGTTCCCGTTCCTCCATCATCACCTTTTGGTGCAGCCGTGGCATCTGGACCCAGTGCCAGATCTCCTGATTCACCAATCCGGTCAGCTGCACCGGTCTATCCCTTCTCTCAACCTCACAGCATGGTTGCTCCACTTCCTTCCTTAGCCAGGCTTCCTTTGATCTCTAACCCAGTTAGAGACATCATAGTAGCTTCGTTAAAATCCTCTACCAGGAGGATTTATACAAGCAAATGGAAATGTTTCTCTTATTGGGCTAAGGCCAAGAATATTGATCCTTTCACTGCCCCTGTTCAGGCAGTCCTGGACTTCTTAGCAGAGATTTTTCATGCAGGCTCCTCTTCTTCCACAGTCAGAGTTCAATTGGCTGCTATCTCCAACTTTCATGTCGGGTCGCAGATCATAATATTATGTCCCATAGGCTCTGCAGGGCCTTCTTGAAAGGAATTTTCCTACTAAAGCCTCCAATCAGGAATCCTCCTCCTCAGTGGGATCTAAATTTAGTGCTGACATCCTTGATTCTTCCCCCTTCGAGCCAGCTGTTTCTTGTTCCCTGAAATTTCTTTCTTGGAAAACTTTATTCCTAGTGGCTATTACATCGGCCAGGAGGGTGTCTGAACTTCATGCTCTATCGGTTCGACCCCTATTTGGTTTTTCACAAAGACAGAGTATCTTTGAGAACTAATCCGACCTTTTTGCCTAAGGTCGCTTCAAAGACCAATTTGAATCAATCCATTGATCTCCCTGTATTTTTCCCAAACTATTCAGACAGAGCTGAACAAAACTACATTATCTTGATGTCCACCGTCAACTTAGATATTATTTGGACAGAACAAAAATTTAGAAAATCTGATCAACTTTTTGTTTCCTATGCGGATAATAAAAGGCCTTCCTGTTTCTAAAGTGACCTTGTCCAGATGGCTTTCTTCGGTCATCTCTGAAATTTATCTGCTCAGGGGAAAACAGCTGTGCTCAAAACCTAAAGCACATTCAACTAGGAGCTTAGCTACTTCTACAGCCTTTCAAGCTAGACTTCCTTTAGACACTATTTGTGCAGCGGCCACTTGAGCCACTCCTCACACTTTTGTTTCCCATTACAAATTGGACTTGGCCTCCAGGGACAGAGCCAGTTTTGGCTCTACAGTCCTCAAGAGTCTGTTCCATTGAGCCACCCAGGATAGAGGTGCTAGAGACGCGGTCCCATCAAGCAAGAATGAAGGCGAGATTGACAACTTAACATTAAGAAGTTATGTACCTACCATAACGTTCCATGTTAGTTGTGTTCTCTGCTTCTTTCTTGACCCTCCCTCCTTCCCCCAGGCCTGGACAGACCTTGTTATAAGAAATTATTATGCTGAAGACCATTCAGACCTGGTCCTTCTTCCATCCTGTAAGTTTTCTTTCTTCCTTTGGGAAGTGTTTTATGCTTGGTGCTATTGCCCTTTGTCATCAAACGAGATCTGGGTACTTACCGCCTTGCATCATGGGATATGGGGCTGCCTCGAGCTGGTAAAAGTGACTCTCGAGCTTAGCAAGTGCCGAGTCGGAGCCGAGGGATCGGCTCCGAACCAATCAAGCAAGAAAGAAGGCGAGAGAAGACAACTAACATGGAACGTTATGGTAGGTACATAACTTCTTATTCACAACTATGGGCAGTACAGGGGTATCAAACTCCTTTCACACTACATGAAAGTGCTGGAGAAAATGATTGATAAACAAATACACAGAGTAGTAGAAAGTAAGATGGGAGATGAGAAGTTCGGATTTAGATCAGGATGCAGCACAACTAATCTGATGTTTGTAGTGAGGCAGGTAATCGAGAAGAAGCAAGAGATGAGGAAAGAGTCCAATTCAGCATTCATAGACTTGAAGAAAACATATAACAAGGTCCCAAGAAAGCTGACTTGGGCAGTCCTGTGATGGTCTGAAGTCATGGAAACACTGGTAGAATTAATGCAGACTATGTATAGGGACCCAATGACTCAAGAATGAACACTGTTTAAACTCACAGAGAGATTTCCAGTAAAAAGCTTTTTCACCACCAAACTCCTCAGTTCTCCCATACACGCACATATAACCCTCATACTGCTTCAGATATCACTGCATGTCAGAGGACAGGGCAAAAGGGATTCAGAATTTTCACTTTGCCTATTTTGTACAAGCCAGAAGTGCTGTTCATTATTCTGGTTTTCGGTCAGATGTCCAGCTCTCATACTTAACTATGGGCCAGATTTAGAAAACTTTGCTGCATCACAGTAAATGAATTTGCAGAACGAGTGGCAACAAGCAGGGTGTGTGTGATTCAGAAAACCCAGCAACATGAAGCAGCCATCTAAAGAAAACATGGCAAGTCATGTTATATGCTAATAACCACAAAATAAAGCACCGACTAAAGTAATTAGTCAAAACAACTTGGTAGCATAATTTAAAAATGTCTGAATGCTGCACAGTGATACTGCTCCTGGTTTAGCTTTGTACACAGCTACACTCTTACTTTCAGGCAGAGAAAAGCAGTGTACAATGTTAGAGGTTAACACAGCTAGTAAAATGCGTTTCTGCAAGAGTTTCTTACAGCAGCTGCTGTGGCTGATGGTGCACAACATTGCTCCCAGATTCATTGGGTTAGGCAACTGCACTTAAAATTCCATGTTCTCTATGACAATTATAAATTGGACCATTACTGTGTGGACAGGGACACTATGCAAAAAATTGTGAACATGTGTTGGTCTCATCTGCAGCCCCATGGGATTCATGGAGTGCTTATCCCAGTGGATACTAAGATATGTGTGGCTGTATGTAGGTTAGCTTCAGGGACCTTTCAGCACCCTACTGGAAACACAGTGGATGTATCTTGGGCATTTGCCACTAGAATAATCCATCAGTTTCTCTATGCCTTGCTTCAGCATGTAGGGGAACATATGTGGTTCCCACATACCCTAGAGATGAGGGCCAACACCATATGGGACTTATATGCTATAGCCTGCTTCCCTGACATACTGGGGGCCATAGCTTGTTCCCACATTAAAATAAAAGCCCCAAATGGTGAACTGGGAAGGAGGTACATAAAACCACAAAGGGTATCACTCCATTAGCTGCAAGGTTGTCTGTAGTGCACAGGGTATCATCTACAATGTGTGTGCAGGCCACTCAGGCAGTTTTCACAACTCCCACACGTGGTACATGTGTGATCTTTACCAATGATTTGTGAGGGGTGACTTCCCACAGTGGTATTATGAGGGTGATGCTGGATATGCACTGGAACTTGGCTCGTGACACCAATTAGAAACTGACACAATTAAACTGACCATGGGTACAACCATGTACTAGCTCAGCCCAAAAACATTACAGACCATCTGCATTTCTGCCATCTAGCTGCAGCCAATGGTGCCTTACAGTATGCCCCATCTTTGTG
Source organism: Protopterus annectens (assembly GCF_019279795.1). Lineage (NCBI taxonomy): Eukaryota > Metazoa > Chordata > Ceratodontiformes > Protopteridae > Protopterus > Protopterus annectens. The sequence goes on from NC_056750.1 coordinate 32,518,969, forward strand.
TGCTGTGTTACATAATATTATAGTCAAAAAGCAATCATAGACGGGTGTACTCTTGTAGGCACTGAAAATCTCATCACCATAGGCAGTGGCTGCTGAGACAGATGAGTAGTCAGAGGAGGAGCCAGTAGCAGGGGATGACCATGTCAGATGGAGAAGGAGTCAGAGGAGGAACCAGTAGCAGGGGATGACCATGTCAGATGGAGGCGGTGTTAGAGGAGGATCAGTAGCAGAGGATGACCATGTTTGATGGAGGCGGAGTCAGAGGAGGAACCAGTAGCAGGGGATGACCATGTCAGATGGAGACTTGGTCAGAGGAGGATCAGTAGCAGAGGATGACCATGTCAGATGGAGGCAGAGTCAGAGGAGGAACGAGTAGCAGGGGATGACCATGTCAGATGGAGGCAGATACATATGTCATGCCACTAGAAAAAGGCAGCAGATTGCACATAGCTTTACAACATAACTATACAAAAGTTAAGCAGTTACACAACAGTAGACGTGTGAATGCAAAAATACCAGACTGTGCTTACCCATGTGTAGGCTGGCCATGCTGTGCATCACACATACACACCCCAAATAATGCACAAAGGGCAGGCCGCTATTATCTTCATCTGTACAAGTAGGTAAGGGAGTAGAGGAGTGCATGAGTGTAAGTGCTAAGGTATAGTAACAGAAAAAGTGTGTCTGTGGTTAGTGTGCTAACTCTGTTGGGTGATAGTTAATTTGCATTAAGGTGATGGTTGGTGATTTTGTGTAATGTGGTGGGGGCTGTGCATGTGTGTCTGCAAGGAAAAAGCCTCAGCATGTCGTACCATCACTAACAGAAGCTACAAATCCTCCAGCATCAGACAGGGGACAGTTCCACACTGCTGGTGCCAGAAACTGAATCATCTTGATACATAAATATTTCACTCTGCCTTATTTTACTTGCAGAAGTTCTACTTTCCCAATTCCAACCATCATTGTTTTAAGGTGAAACACTATACAACTGCTTTTTCCCAAAACCTTTTAAACTTCTCCAGAATTCCTGACGAGGTTTGCTGTATACCTGGTAACAGTACAATACAGTCATCCACAGAGAGTCACAGTTTCAAACACCTTGAATTTGCTCTGTCCTTCCCTACTTAACAGTTACTTCTAACAATATGTCCCAGTATGATTAACTATCAGAAAGTGTAATGGAGAAAACAGGTACACTTTTTCTCATACAGTTTTCCTCTTTAACTTTCCTTGAATTCCTAGCTCTGCTGCCATGAGGACATTTTCAAGAAAGACCTCCTCACTGTTAGTGCCTATAACATACGGGAATAAAACCCTGCCTACTGCCCAAGTGATCCACACTCAATAAATGGCTCAGGTGTTTGATGGCACTGTCAGTGGAGGATGGGTGTGCCCATCTTAGGGGGAGGGCAGGGAAGAACTGGCCATGGACTATAGATGTCCCTTTGCAGGAGGGGCAAGGATCCAGATACTTGCCTGGGGCAGGCATTTGGTTCACCAAACCACCACTGGGTGATAACTTTCATAGTGGGCGTGCAGAAATGTACACCTATGTGGGAAGGCATTAAAAGCTTTTGCAGTGATGTATGTCACCAGTTCTACATCATCTAGAGGGTGAGGTTAGGCCATCACAATGCAAACACCCTCAATTTAAGAATACCAGAAAGGGCACAACAATTCGTCATGCCTACCTGAGTGATGGCCCCCACCTGACAGCCCAAGACATGAACTTAGGTAAAAACTCCACAGAAGGAAACAGGTGTTTGATCACTGGAGAGATTGATAGTCAGCAAGCACAAAGGCAAAAACTGCACAGACAAAAAAAAACACCATATATCAAAAAGCTTTTTAAAGTCAAAGTGGACCACTTCTGCTTTATGTTTGCTGTCTGCCTCCACAAATATGAACTGCCATTGGTCCAATGATTTGTTGCCCTTAAATTCTACATGTGATTCCTCTACCAAATGAGGGATAAACTGTTCCAGTCCAGCCACCATCATCCTCACGTAAATCATGTGATCATCCATGTTAGTGGATAAAATGGGGTCTACTTCATTTCACTGAAAGCTCATTTCGCTGAAAACTCATTTGACTGAAACTCATTCCGTTGAAAGTTATATATGGCCTTTTCCCAACTGTAGTGTGATCCTGGAGTCAGTATATAAAGTAAGGGGGGATGTGGGAGCCATAGCCCTCCAAATAATTTGGTTATATATTGTCTTCTGGAAAGAGTTATTCATTGGACTTCTAAGTATCCATATGTAAGGTTTTAAACATTTAAAATAGGTGGGGGGCTACACCCCTACACCCCAATGTGGGGGGCTGTGCCCCCCAACTCCTCCTTTACTTTATATACTAACTCCAGGATCACACTACAGTGGGGAAAAGGCCATATATAAGTTTCAATGAAATGAGTTTCAGTCAAATGAGTTTTCAGTGAAATGAGCTTTCAGTGAACTGTGCACAGGCAACTGAGTTTCAGTGAAATGAAGTAGACCCGATAAAATGGGCCCGTAGTTTGCAGATCCCCTTTTTCCTGGCTTCCTTTTGGTGACACTGCCACTACCAGTTTGTTCCCCTCTAGATTTGAATTAAAGACAGCAGAACCCCCTACTAGCTAATATAAGTATAAAGGAAAATCATCTCTTCCACTCACTTTCCCTCCTTCCATTTTCCTTATGGTGGTCAGCACCTCACCCTTTGTCAGCTCTGCTCCCAGTTTCTGTCTTGCATCCTCATTCATTTCTTATCTTCCCAAATCACTCCTGTCATTTCTTCTCAGGACTGCCCATATAAAGCTCCTGGTAAAAGTACATGAAAACATTTCAAATACCCTTCTGGCTCACATCACCATCTAGCAACTCTGTAGCCTCCATTTTTTTGTTGCCCTTCAGCTTGAAAAGCCAACAACTTAGTACCAGACTTTCCTGTCACTCACCAAAATATTCACTGCTCATGTAACCCTCATGTTTTCAATATCCTTGTTATTAATTTTTTGTCCATTTAAGTTTCCTTTGCCAATTGCCTTTTGTCTAGCTAAGTTTCCTTTTCTAATTGCCTTTCATCATTCTTTCACCTTATCATCCCGTGAACATTCTTAAAATTCTTTTATCACCCCTTAATCTCCTCCTCCTTTCTTATTTGTCACCCTTTTCACTCCCATGATTCTTCCTCCATTCCATCATAACCTGCCTCATTCAGCAGCCCAGTCTTCATTTTCACTTTGTCCACAGTATCCTGTAACTATTTAGTCCTTGCCGCTGAACACCAATCATACAGATTCCACTGAAAACATTTTTTTTTTCTCTATGGAAAATTGTGTTTTTACTTTTTTGGGGGGCTGGCATAGTCTTTTAAACTGATTTATACTGCATTTTTCTGTCAAAAAAGTAACTTTTGTGCACTGGTAGTATTTACTGGCAATTGTTCTTCTCTAAGAAAGAGGCACCATTTTCAGCTTGACCATGGAACAGACTGCCAGTCACATGGTAGTCTTTTTTTCCAGCTACAAAAAGAAAAAAATAAGCCATCAGCCTTTTTCACCACAAAAAAAAATCTTGATGAGTAGTTGGGAAATAGGAAATACACCCCAGGGATCACTTCTGTGTCTCTGCTGGACAGTGGCACAGGAAAACAGCTTTCTTGGGTGGCGTAAGCTATGGTACCTTGCTGGCTAGGCTTACATAGGCCCTTTGGCCGATAGCCTAGTACCTACCTATGAACAGTCTAGCAATTTTCATCAACTGCAGGTGGATGACTGCTGTGGCCATTTGCTGGACCTCAAACCACTCATCTTTAACCCCTGCTCCCTGTGGTTTAGCACCTACAGCTACTATGCACCAGGGGTTAGCCACATCCTCTGCAGCTGTTGAGATCCCCTCAGAGGGCAAGGGAGAGCCACTCTTGTTGGTCTCGGGAGAGGGAACAAGGAAGGTTTCCCTGCTGTCAGAATGTTGAGCCCATTCCTGGGGAAACTGCTGCTGCCATTAGTAACACAGTTGACCCAATTTTTCCTGTCAAACAGGAACAGAAAAGCAAGCATGTATCTACTCCTCCTCATTTTACTTGGATCAGAGTAGTTTACTGGGTCTGGCTAAGAGTTTAATTCAGGCTATTGATCCTTCTTGTGAAGTAGTTTCTGGTAAAAGAAAAAGCGCTTCCTATTTTCTTGAAGAGTTTCAAAATTCTGAATCTGAACAGGAATATGCAGGGACAGGTACATTTTCCCCTCAAATTTCTGATTCTGACTCAGAGGAGAGCTCAGTTTCTGATTTCCCCAGTAGGGGGTTCTCTTTTTCTGAGACTATTAATAGAATGTGCCAGTGTTTTCATTGGGATAACACTGAGGTTTCTCAGTCCCTCAGAAAATACTGAGTTGTTGCAGAAGGATTTTCCAGAATCTACACCCATTCCTTCTCTTCTGCCTGCTTCACAGGATGAGTGTGTTATTGCCTGCAGTTTTCCTGATAGTCAACCAGCTGTTCCTAAAAGAACCTAGGATGTATACAGTTCCTCATTATTTTAATTTTTTATACAGTGTTTCCAAACCTGACCCAACAGCTATAGCTTTAGTTGATCCCACTGCTGCTAAGCAGTTAGCTAATTCCAATTTTACTAGGCATGGGGAAAAAGTGAATACTTCTTCAACTCTGATTTTCAGAATTTTGAATTGTCAAGCTCATATGTCAAAGTTTGTTCTGACAAATTGTTTTTAATGGCTGACCAGAATTTTGTGTGTGTTTACTAATGCTCTGAATGTTGTTATAGACTAGTTTTTTAGTCTTCATTTATTTACTTTTTGTACAGATGTGAAGCATTCTGAAGTTTCCATATTGTGGTGTTTTATATTTTTACCATTCTTTCTATGCTTTTTCTCTATCCTGCATTAGCATTGTACTCTTTTTGGATAGCTGAATTGCATTATTTGTTTTTAGTCTCTACCTTCTAGGAGGTACAAGGCTATTTAGGATACTTAAGAAAGTTGTAATAAAGTCATTTACAGCATCGTCTAAGGGGTGGATTTATAGGATGTTCCAGTTAATAGCTGATAGGGTAGTAGTTAATATCTCTGTGTTAAACATGGACTAGTTGCATGTTGTTTTATAAACATACTATTTAAGTTGGTGTGTGTGGTTGTATAGATTAGGAGAGTCTGACATTATATCTGTGGTGATACATTTGCTGTGGTCTGATACCAGGATCCAGTCTAATAGGGAATTTGATGCCTTGCTATAATGTGTTGGGCAATTAATTAGTTGTATGAAACTATGTAAGTTCATACTAGTTGTGAAGGCTGCCAGCCCAGCTAGCTGGAATGTGTAAATAATTCTATGTCATTTGTGAATAGTAATATGATTTGTATGCTTGTCTTACAAATGTAAGAAAACTATGTTATGTGTATATTAAACCGCTGGTGCAGAAGTGTGTGCTAAACTGTATGTTATGTGCTGAGCTTCAAGAATGTAACACAATGTACCCTACTGGAAAAGAACAGAGCAAACTTGCAAATTCTAAGAAAATAAGTGAATTGTTTATGATGGTGTTTATCTCAGCTAGGAGACAGAATGTCTGCAGCTAGAAATTCTTTCTATTGTCTGCAAACAAAAATAATTACAGGTTTCAAAGGTAAAATTGTCTAACTGTTTTATGACTTCCAGTTCCAGGCAAACCTCTGAAAAATAAGTATTTTTGACACAGAGGTGACAAAAAATTATGTAATCTGAGATAACCCAGCAGAAATGTTTGATAGCAACTTAAGAACTATCTCAGAGAGCAAGTCTGTGCATTTTGTATTTGTCTTTGGATCTGACAACATCCTCTCATCAGTACGTGTCTGGCTCTGTAAGTAAGACTTAGATTACATTGATGTCTCTTAGAGATAGGTAGGAACTTAGTAAGATTAGTTTAGATGTTTTCTGTATTTATGTAAGACTGTCTTGCAATGTTGTTTTAAAATATTTCCTCTGATTCTGAACTCTGTCACCGTGTTGAGTTATTGAGTATTGTCTTGTTCTTGTATTATTTATTATTAAATATATTTAAACCTTTTAATTGTGGCTGGTTTGTTTGGAGATATTTAAGCTCTTAGATTGCTTGCATATGTATTTGGTGACACTGTACAGGCCACTCTTAAATAGCCTTAGTCTTGGACACACTTACCATTTGGATGATAGTGACACTGCATTGTATAGTTGGTTGCCCTTTGTAAGGGTCTTATAGTAGCTGATAAGTAAGGCTGGTTGGTGGTAGTGGTTACTCCCTTGTGGTCTGGGCAGAGGGGGGCATGGCTGGTGGACCTGTGCCGGCCTTCTCCAGGAGTGTCTGTGTGTTTGTATATAAATTGAATCTCAAAGTGTGTGTGTGTGTGTGTGTGTGTGTGTGTGTGTGTGTGTGTGTGTGTGTGTGTGTGTGTGTGTGTGTGTGTGTCAACTGCTTGTGTGGGGACATGGGGCACTGGTTGACCGGGGAGGCTGCTGGAGGTTTTGGCTTGACCACTCGGCTTGGATCTTGACCCTGTGGCTGTGCCAGTGGGGAGTCTTATTGGGGATCTGGAGAGAGAGGGGGGGAGGCCAGTCGCAGACTGACTGCGATCGCTGTGTGATCTTAAGGGAAATTGTACTTTACTGTGTGTGTACTTGTCATCCTCCCAATGGACACGTCCCTCACTGATGCTAATAGTGAGGATGGAGGCTCCTTGATTACTGTGCCAGTGCAGGAGCATCACATATTAATTGTTTGGCAGTGATGGGATAGCCACATCACATATTGTTTAGTATTGGTGCGCATATTGGTTGGCTTCTAGTGGTGTGGATGTTGAATTCCTGTGGCTTGTGTACAGTGATCACTGAAGGTGCTTGTACTCTTAATCAGCCATGCAGTGATCATTCAGAGTTCATGTCACAATTGTTTTATTTTTAGCTTAGTTAGTCAGGGGAGCAGGCAAGTGTGTCAGCAGAGGAGTGTGGTAGGCTGGTGGGGGAGCCAGTTGGATGAGATGTGCCAGGCTGGGGGACTGGTGCATGCCAGCCTGACTAGGGCAGACATGATTGCAGCTTTATTCGCAGCTGCGTCTGAGAGTAGTGGCTGTGAGGACAATCAGATCAGATGGCTGTGGGGATGTGTAACTCTCTGAGAATGGACAGCTCAACCTTTTCACAGAGGACTTGGAAGTCCATCTGGAGTTAAAGACACTTGAGCTGGAGGCCAGGCATTTGGAAATAGAGGCAGCGGAGAGACTGAGGCATCTAGAGACTGAGGAAAATGAGAAACTGCTATGCTTGAGAGCTGAGGAGAGGGAGAGGCAGGGGCAATGTGAGGGGGGTGCTGACTCTTTGCCAGAGTTGTGGAGGGGGTGGGGAGGGGAGTGGCTTAGCCCCAGAGATGACAAGGGTCAGTATATTACTTCCACAATTTACGGAGGGGGATAATTTTGATAGTTTCCTTCTTATGTTTGAGAGGGTATGTACAGAGTATGATGTTGACTGAGGGCTCTGGGGGCAGTTCCTGACCCCTTTACTCCATGGTAAAGCTGTAACTGTTCTTTCCAAACTATCTGACACTGATTGTTTAAATTATAATGTTGTAAAAACTCTTTGCTAGAATGTTTTAAGTTAACTCCTGAAGCTTATAGGAAAAAGTTTCATGAGCATAGATGCAAGGCAGATGAAAGTGTGTGTGAATATGTTGCTGAACTAAGCACTTATTTTCATAGGTGGGTGAGTGGATGTCAGGTCACCACTTTTGAAGGGCTGGCGGACCTTTTGGTGAGAGACCAAGCCCTTAGCACTTTGCTTGAAGACATGAGGATCTGATTAGCTGATATACAATGCCATACTGTAGATGAGTTGGGGAAGAAGAGAGACCTATACCTAGCAAGCAGGGCATCACTGCACAGGAAAGGGACACCCAGTGTTGCTCATGGATCTAAGGGAACCCATGGTGGGCAGCCCAGACTGCCCTAACAGAATCTGCCAGTAGAAGGTGAAGCCACTAGTCCAGGTACACCTCCAGGACCTAGGATTAAATGTTTTAAATACAGCCAGTGGGGTCATGTAACATATAGATGTCCACGGAGGCAAGGTGGGGAACAAAAGGTGGGAGAGCCAGTAAGTGGAAGTGACAGAATGCCAACAGTAGATTGTCTTGAGATAACAAGGGTACCAAACTACTACCCTGCAGATGTCTTGATATGGAATTATTTTGGTAATGCAGTACCATGTGTTCCTGCAGTTACACGCAGTCAGGCTTGGAGACAAGCATGTGGGTCTGATAGCCTGGGGGAGACCCAGACAGATTACACACTTGCTGCCAGAACTGGCGAAGTGGTTACTTCAGAGAGGGAACTACCCTGTAGCAGTGAGACTGAAGGTGAGCCACAGCTGCTTGTGGGTACTGATGTTCCCTTGGACAGCATGACTGTAAGGGGAGAGGTGAGTAGTGGTACCCAGGCTGACAGTGAGGCACCGCTGTCAGAGGATACCAGACTTCCTGTGGAAGGAGAGCTGGGAAGGGTTACAAAGAGAGAGTTGAGACAGGCTCAGCTCTCAGACCCTACATTACAAGGCCTGAGAGAGGTAGCTAGTAAGGCACTTGATTCTCAAGGGAAGGGGGAATCTGTATACCGGGACAAAGGGTTACTGTACAGAGAGTGGACCCCTGTGGGAGGGCTAGAGGGTGAGTGAGTAGAGCAGTAGGTAGTGCCTAGATCCTACCATCTGGCACTTCCAGCCATAGCCCATGATATTCCCTTTGCAGGTCATATGGGCATAAAATGTACCAAGTGACATATTATGCAGAACTTTTATTGGCCTGGGATTTCCAGAGATGTAACAGGGTACTGCAGGACCTGTGAGAAGTACCAAAAGGTAGGCAAGGCAGGAGACAAGGTGAAAGTTCCTTTGATGCCTTTGCCTGTGATTGAGGAGCCATTTCAGAGGGTAGTTATGGATATTGCGGGGCCTCTTTGTACCCCAAGTTCCACAGGGAAAATGTATATCCTAATTGTAGTAGATTATGCTACACGATACCCTGAGGCAGAAGCTCTGTCCTCCATTGAGGCAGAAAAGGTGTCAAATGCTTTGTTAGAGATTTTCAGCAAGGTAGGTTTCCCAAAAGAAATACTGACTGACAGAGATGCCGATTTTATGTTAGACCTACTGATTTGTCTGTGGAAATAATGTGGGGTGAAGCACCTAAAGACCACCCCCTACCATCCCTAAACTAGCTGTCTTGTTGAGAGGTTAAACTCTACACTCAAGACCATGCTACGGGCATTTGCAGACCAGTTTAAGAGGGACTGGGACAAATATTTGCCCCATCTGTTGTTTGCTTACAGAGAGGTTTCCCAGGAATCCACAGGTTTTTCACCCTTTGAGTTGTATGGGCATAGGGTGAGGGGACCTCTAGATTTAATTTGAGATGGGTGAGAGGATGAGTGTGAATCCCACAAGGAGTCTGTTGTGGCATATGTCCTAAACCTCAGGACAAGGCTCAGGGAACTCTTGGGATTGGCCTAGGAGAACCTGTCAGAAGCCCAGCAGCAGAAAAAAGTCTGCTATGACAGGAATGCTCGAGCTAAAGAGTATGCTGTAGGACAGCAGTTAATGGTTCATTCCTGTCAGATACAACAAGCTGCAGGCAGCCTAGGAGGGACCCTACAAGGAGGTAAGGAAGCTCAGTGATGTTAACTACAAGGTAGAACTACTAGGCAGGAGGCAGGGGCACAAACTGTACCATGTTAACATGATGAAACATGACCGTGATAGGGAGGCCCTTGTGCTGAGTATTTGCAGTGGATTGCAGGAGGAGTCTGAGTGATCTCTGGGATCTGGTGACTGATCTCCTCAGTGAGGCTCAGACTGACACCTCACTGGAAGGGGTAGCAATGTCCCAGCAACTATCCTCTACCCAGGTTCGAGAAATATGAGCAGTGTTACAGGAGTTTGGGGACATGTTCACTGGGAAACCAGGGTGCACTCACCTGGTGCAGCACCATATGGATACATAGGTTCATGGGTTCATACTAGGCTATCTGCCCTAGGGCATTTATAAGCCTAGCCAGAGTGTGTTTGGCTTTCGCCACCCATTTTAAATTAATTTTGCTATGCCCTTTTTCGAGGTTAGTATACTGTGCCTCTGTCTAACAGTGACACAGAAGTGATACCCGGGGTAAACCTACGATCTCCCATCCACTCATCAAGATTCCTCTTGAAGAGAGTCAATGAGGGACTCTGCCTAACCTGGACTGGGATTTTATTCCAGAGTGAAGGGAGCCTCTGGGTTATGAATTTGTCCCTCCAGCATGTCCTGTTTATTTCAGTGCTGAAGTTCAAGTCTCTCAAGCACATAGCTCGATGGGATTTGGATTTTCTGAGACGCAGCATGTCCATTAATTCCGGGTTGGACATGGCTTTATACGTCAGGCACAGATCGCCTCTGAGCAGGCGGTATGCCACTGAGTAGAGCTGGAGTTTCTTTAACCGGGCAGCATATGGCATCTGTTTGAGCCCTTTGTTCCTCTTGGTGAGGTACTTTTGGGGTCTTTCCAGTTGCTGCAGGTGTCTGGTAAGGTACATCCCAAAAGGGGCATTGTACTCAATTATGGGCCTGATGAGGAATGAGTAAAGAGGCACGATGGCTTCATGATTAGGTGGGCTATATAAAATGTTTTTCTAACCACTTTGGCCACGTGGTTGTCAAATGAGAGATTGCTATCAACTTGGGTCCCCAGGTCCCTAATTACTTCTTCTGTACTTAATGGATTAGCACCTATGTGGTAATTTGTGGGCACTTTGTTTTTGCCAAAGGGGATGACTATACACTTTTTGGCGTTTAGCTTGAGGCCATGGCTCTGACACCAGTTGTCTGTTTCTATGAGGCCCTTTTGGAGGATGCTTGTGTCGGCTGGAGAGTCGATTATGGCACCCTGTTTGCAGTCATCTGCGAACTTGGTCAACCACAGTCCTGCCGTGTTTGCCTGCACCTCCGAGAAATGTATACCGAACAAGAGAGGTCCCAGGACTGAGCCTTGTGGGATGCCACTTGTAACTGGTTTGGTGTCTGACATGGTTCCAGCAATTCTAACAATATGGGTTCTGTCCTTGAGCCAGTTTGCAACCCATCTAGTGACATAGGGGTTTATATTTAAGCTGGTGAGCTTATCTATAATGCCCGAGTGGGGTATTGTATCGAAGGCTTTTGCGAGGTCCAGGTAGGCTGTGTGGACCACCTTCCCCTCGTCAATGGCCTTGGTGACTGTTTCAAAGAAATTGACCAGGTTTAAGAGGCAGGCTCTGCCCTTAACAAAGCCGAACTGGGTAGGATCCAGTGTCTGTAGGTCCCCAATATCTTTATTTATGAGGTCCATGATGATCCTTTTCATAGCTTTGCAGACCAAGCTAGTCAGGCTTATGGGGTGATAGTTTCCAGGATCCGTTGAGGCACCACCTTTGTGGAGATGGACCACTGTTGCTGTACGCCATTCTTTGGGTACATATCCTGTAGTAAGGCTGAGATTGAACAGTAGTTTTATGTTTGGGTTTAGCTCTTCTTGGAGTTCATGTAGGACGCAGCCTGGGACACCGTCTGGTCCCATTGATGCTGTGTTATTTGCTTTGGAGAGGGCGGCTCTTACCTGAGCATCTGAGATGCCAGGGGGGCAGCACTCTGCTGGGATAGATATTCGCCCTTTTGGTGGGGGGGGAGTTTGAGCTGAACCTGTCAGCTAGGATGTTGGCAATGTCTGTGGGTTCGGTGTATTTTTTGTCATTTTGGACTAATTCTGAGCATATCTGGGAATTCCCACCCAGGTTCCTAACATAACTAAAGAAAGCCTTATTATTATCCTTAGTGTCCTGTGCAATTTTTCTCTCTAAGCTGACCTTAGACGATTTTATGAGTGCCCGTAGTTTTTTGTTAATACTGATCAGAGATGCCTTCCCTTTTTGGGATTTTGCTCTATCATGTAGTAACTTCCTCCTTCTATTGTATAGTTTGATTATGGCTGGGGTCCACCAGACAGGACGTCTGCCTTTGGAGGATTGGGTCTTGGTTTTATTTGGGATTGCATGATCCATGCATTCCTGAAGGTGTTCATAGAATGCGTTTATAAAGGATTTTGCGGTCTGGGCCATATTTTCCACAGGCCCGGGGGCTTTGAAGGATTCCACCTCGGTTTTGAGGAGTGTGGAATTTGCTTTAGAGAAGTTTTTCACTGTGGTTTTCTGGGCAGGGGGTGGGGTCGGGATGTGAATATCCAGTGAGATTAGTTTATGGTCTGATCTTACCAGTGAGGGATACACTTCTGGTCTGGAGCATAGAGTCCCCATGTTGGTGATGATCAGGTCCAGTATGTTTTCCCCTGTTGTGGGAGTGGTAACAAGTTGATCTGAAGTAGGAACTTCATTTGTCAGCAACCTTTGGGATACGGATCCGATCTCGGATCCGAGCCGGCAACTTTTCCCACAGCATAGATCCGAGCTCCTAGCTCCTCCCTTTACCCATAATCCCCTGCCAACCCTGACTGACCTCAGATCTAGTTTGCCGCGCTTCAAGCCTACAAGCTGGATTTCGAGCTCCTGGTAGTTCAGTGAATTTTGTGAGAAAAAATTGATTTTTTTTAGTACTTTCTCTTGTGTGAGTGTGTAAGACTGTTCAGGTTCTCTCTTTTATATCTTTTTTGTAGAATTTTTTCCTCCCTACCCTCGCTGGTTCGTAGTGTGTGTTTATGGTGTGTGTAGGGGCCTAGTGAGTGTGTTTTCTGTACAACATGTCGGAGGCCCCTAAAGCCATCTTTTCAAAATGCACCGAGTGTGGCCATAAGCTTTCACCGGCGGATGGCCACACCCGGTGAGTTAGGTGCCTTGGGGTTGAACACCTCTCTTCGGGATGCGGGATTTGTGCAGCGTTCAACCCCAGGGCACTTAAGGACCGGAGGTCGAAGCTGATCCTGCCGGGCCTTTTGCCCCGGGACTCGGCTCCGGCCTCCGGTTCTTCAGTGGCCGCTACCCAGCCCTCGGTGGTAGCCACCCCTGTCTCCCTCCCTCCGGTCTGGACTCAACCTCCCATTTCGGCTCCGGAGGAGAGGGAGGCCGGAAAAACCAAAAGGAAGGAGAAGCACCATAAGCGGCGGGCCGAGGACTCTTCCTCAGCCCCGCCCGCCAAGCGGGCTTCTCCATCCAGGGTTTCTGGATCGCCTCCTCCTCAGTTCCGGTCCCCTTGTTTTTCACCGGGACCTGGGGAGGAGGCGACCTGGTCCCCATTGAGGTCATCGAGGCGACACTCTAGGTCTGCCTTGGTGGCCTCGTCGAGGTCCACCTTCAGTATGTCAGATGCAGACATGGATCAGATGATGAGCAGGTTCATCCAGGCCCAGCTGCAGATGGGAGTGCTCTTGCCTCCCCCCCCTCCGGGGGGGGAGCTCGACCCCATTTTTTGCTCCAATTGCTCCTTCTCCGTCCCGCTTCCCTGGTTCGGAGCATTCGGAGCCGAGCCGCGTCGGATCCGGGGGTGGGTCGGAGCCAACAGTACTAGTTAATTTGGCTCCGACTGGTCCCTCGAGTATGTCGGATCCGACCTCTCAGAGCCGTGGACTGAGCTTCGGATCTGAGGGACTTTGTGTGACTTCGGCTCCCTCCCAGTCGGAGCACACGGGTCCTTCGGATCCGAGGGTCTCGGCCCCAGATCAGGTCCCCGCTTTGGATCCAAGTGGGAGCTGACTCTCAGAGCCTATCGAGAGTAGCTCCCCCTTGGCTTTCATGGTGGTGGAGAGGGCACTGTTGAGTGCATCCGGACCTCCAGTCCTGGCTTCGGCTCCCCCCTGCACTCCCTCTCAGCTGGTCCGGGCTCCCATCACCCGGCCTTCGGGACAGCCTGCTTCAGCATCTCTGGGTGTTCCTTTGGAACGTGATATTGCTGGTGAGTCTTCCTCGGACAGCCCCCCCGAGGAGGTCCCTCACAAAGCCAAGTGCAAGAGGAGGCACGTGGACTCACCTGAGTCCCTTACCGAAGATACGGACTTAGATGAAGGGGAAGGCTCCCCAAGGTCACCCCCCGAGGATGTCTCCTTTGGAGACATCATGGAAATGTTCAGGATTAGGGGAGGGTGGTCTGCCCCCAAGGCTTCCTCCGATGAGTCCGTATTCCTAGAGGCGTTCGAAGCAGGGCCATCTACCTCTTGGGTGTCCCCTCCCCCCGACCCCCTGGTGGACCTTATTTCCACCAGAGCTTGGAAGGAGCCTGACACTGTAGAGCCAGTCCCCAAATGCCCGGATAGAATCCTGAGTCCCCCTGCTGAAAGAACCCACTGGAGCAGAGGTCCCCCCGTGGATGCCATGTTGGTGGCGGCGGCCACCAAGAGAAAGCTGGCTCAGGAGAGCTCTGCGGTCCACCCGCCGAGTAAGGACTCTCGAGCGATGGACCGCCTGGGAAGCGGGTCTTTAGTTCAGCAACCTTCTCCATGAGAGCGCTGAACTATATGGCACACGTCATCCGGATGCAGCGAGATCTAATAAAAGAATACACTGCACCCCCCCCAGAGTCCATGTCGGAAGGAGACAAGCAACTGTACTCCTCCCGAATGTCTACTCTACGTTCAGTTTCCAACACCTCTATGCAGCTCTTGTCACACGCCACTGAAGGAGCCGCTAGAGCTGGCGGAGCCGGCCTGGTAATTAGGCGTCAGGCCTGGCTCCGACACTGTGACTTCTCGGAACCCTTTAAGGTGTCATTCGTGAATGCCCCCTTTGATGGTTCTGCACTGTTTGGCAAAACCGTTCGCGACACTTTAGTCCAGAGTGAGAAAGACAGGAAGACGTTGTCTGCTGTTGGAGTCCGCTTCTCTGCTCCCCAGAGGTCGTTTTCCAAGAACCAAAAGGGTCAGAAGAAGATGTGGTTCCGAAAATCGCATCAGTCCCAGTCTGCTCCGGACAACCAGTCCTCTCGTGGCAGATGAGGACAGGGAGGACGCCGCCCAAGAGGCAGAGGGGGTCCCAGAAATTTTGGGTCCAGAGAACCTTTCTCTGAGAGGCCCACGCAGAACCCCTGAGGGGTTGCCCGGCTGCTCCACTCTGGAGGCAGTCGGGGGCGTCTTTCAAAGCACCTAGCAATGTGGGAGTCCATAACAACAGATCGCTGGGTGCTTCGCATCATATCCAGAGGTTACCAAATTCCTTTTATTGTAACCCCCAAAACCAAAAGCCTCCCCAACATACCACCCAATCAAAGGGAGGCAGCTGCTACAGAAATTCAGCAGCTTTTGCAAAAAAGAGCCATCCAACCCGTCCCCCCAGATCAGTTCGGATCGGGGTTTTACTCCAGGTTCTTTCTGGTACCAAAAAAGATGGGGGACTTGAGATCCATTCTCGATCTCTCTCTCCTGAACCTGGCAGTACCCAAAGAAAAGTTCTGAATGGTCACCTTACAATCTATTCTCCCCCTATTACGGGAGAATGACTGGATGTGCTCGATAGACCTCAAGGATGCGTACTACCACATTCTAGTGGACAGACGCTCCAGGAGGTTCCTCCGCTTCCGGCTGGGAGCCAGTCACTTTCAGTTCAGGGCCCTTCCCTTCGGTCTCACCTCAGCCCCCAGGGTGTTCACCAAAGTCTTGGCGGTCATAGCGGCCCACCTGAGGCTTCAGGGATTTCAGGTCTTTCCGCACCTGGATGACTGGCTCCTCATCGCCCCAACAAGGCATCTGCTCTGTTCAGGCAGGGATTATTTCCTCAACCTTGCTCCACGTCTAGGGTTGACTATCAACATGACCAAATCCTCTCTGGTCCCTACACAGGTAATAGATTTCATAGGGGCGAGATTGGATTCCAGAATAATGCTTGCCTTCCTGACTCCCGATCGGCTTCAGAACCTGAGGTTGCGTGTCCAGGCCATTCTCAGACTTCCTGCTCCACCTGCGGAATTGATCCTGAGGGCTCTAGGGTCCATGGCGGCAGCTATTCCTCTACTGCCCCTAGCCCGCCTAAATATGAGGGTCCTGCAGTGGACCCTCCAAGTACAACGGTCCCTGTCTCGCAACCCCCTGTCCCATCCTATTCCCCTAAGCAGGGCTTGCAGAGGGTCACTCATATGGTGGCTCCAGTCCCCGAGTCTCCACACGGGATGACCATTCTCGATGCCTTCCCCCGTCGCCACAGTGACCACGGACGCCTCTTGCCTGGGGTGGGGGGGGCACTATTCAGGCAGAATGGTCCAAGGCACATGGAACGACACAGAGATCTCTTTGCATATCAATGTCCTAGAGTTGAGGGCGGTGCTTTTGACGTTGCAGGCACTTCACAGCCTTCTTCCGATTGGGACAATTGCAGTACAAATGGACAACATGTCGGTTGTCTGGTACACCAACAAACAGGGGGGAACCAGGTCTTATCCTCTTTGTCAAGAGGCCATGAGAGTGTGGGAATGGGCGATTTCCACCAACCGCTTTCTTATTGCAACGCACATTCCGGGACGGTCCAACATCCTAGCAGACAGGCTCAGTTGTTCGATTCTGACTCTGTACAAATGGTCTCTCAATCCTCTAGTAGCGAAACAAATATTTGCCTAATGGGGGAAACTCTGTTGCGATCATTTTGCCTCTCCTTCAAATACCAAATGCAACAGTTACTTTGCTCTAATCCCCCCTCAGGGGGAGTCCCAGAGAGACTCTCTAGTACATGCTTGGCCTCCCGGTCTCCTTTACGCTTACCCTCCATTGCCCATGATGCTGAAACTCTTACAGAAAGCCAGTCGGCTGGGGAGCAAAATGATCCTCATTGCCCCATTCTGGCCTCGTCAAACATGGTTCCCGTACCTGTGGTCTCACCTGATTCATCCACCATGGATTCTGGATCCACTCCCGGATCTCATTACTCACCCTCTGGGTCTTCCGGCCCCCAACCTGGTCAACCTCAAGCTGACTGCTTGGTTGCTCCAGTTCCACTCCTGATAAGGACTCCCGTAATCTCCTCACCAGTCAAAGCCATCCTAGTAGCAGCACATAAACCTTCCACCAGAAGAGTCTACCGAAGTAAGTGGAAACGTTTCTCCATCTGGGCGGAGCGCCATCACTTGGATCCTTTCACGGCGCCTCTTACGTCGGTTTTGGATTTCCTAACTACCCTTTTTCATCAAGGGGCTAGCTGCTCTACAGTCAAGGTACAACTAGCAGCGATTTCGCATTATCATGTAGGGTATGAATCGGGCTCTCTAATTACTTCCAAGCTTTGTAAGGCTTTCCTCAAAGGTACCTTCCTTCTCAGACCTCCGGTCAGGGAGGTAGTACCCCCATGGGATTTGTCTTTGGTTCTCCAAGCCTTGAGTAGCCCCCCTTTCGAGCCGGCAGCTACGGTTGATCATAAATACCTCTCTTGGAAGACAGCCTTCTTGGTGGCCATTATTTCAGCTAAAAGGGTCTCTGAACTTCAGGCTCTATGTGTTAAACCACCGTATTTAGCCTTCCATCCAGATAGAGTTTACCTCAATCCGTCCTTTCTGCCTAAGGTGTCTTCGGAAGCTAATATTAATCAATCTATTAATCTTCCCATGTTCTTTCCCAATTACCAAAACAAAGGAGAGTACAAACTGCATTCCTTGGATGTGCACAGACAATTACGTTTTTATATTCATCGAACTGCTGGTCATAGGCAATCTGACCAGTTGTTTGTCTCCTTTGCCAAAACAAGTTTAGGCAAGTCAATTTCTAAAGTTACACTATCACGGTGGATAGCTAGTTGTATCCTCTTAGCGTATCAGAGTTCGGGAAGGCCTGCTCCTCAGGGAGTCCGAGCTCATTCTACTAGGGCCGTCGCTACTTCAGCAGCTTTTAAATCTAGGGTTCCCTTAGATGATATTTGTTCCGCAGCCACTTGGGCCTCATCTCATACCTTTATCAGCCATTACAAACTGGATGTTGTCTCCAGAGTTAGGGCATCCTTTGGCTCTGCAGTGCTCCGGAATGTTCTTCCATAAAGGCCACCCAAGATTCAGGTAGCTGGGGACTCTGTCCCAAAGGTTGCTGACAAATGAAGTTCCTACTTCAGATTAAGAAGTTATGTACTCACCATAATGTTCCATCTGAGTAGGTATCTTCATTTGTCTGCAACCATCCCCCCTCCTTCCCCCTGACCTATAGGATACTGTCTTGGATAAGCCCCTTCCGGGGCACAATAACAATGCTTATATCGGGCAAACTTGATCTGAGGTCAGTCAGGGTTAGCAGGGGATTATGGGTAAAGGGAGGAGCTAGGAGCTCGGATCTATGCTGTGGTAAAAGTTGCCGGCTCGGATCCGAGATCGGATCCGTATCCCAAAGGTTGCAGACAAATGAAGATACCTACTCAGATGGAACATTATGGTGAGTACATAACTTCTTATTCCATAGAATTTGAGTTTATAAATTCTAGGAACCTTTGGGCTAGGGTGTTGGAGCTAGAGTAATGCTCCCAGTCTATGTTTGGGTAGTTGAAGTCGCCCAATATAATGGTGTTTGGAGAGACCTTCACATTTTCCATTGTTCTCAGGAAGGCCGAGTGGGGTTCCTGGGTTTGGGAGGGTGGTCTGTAGCAGGCTATAAACTGGAAGGCAGTTTTACCCACTGTTAGTTGCACATTGATAGACTCTGATGCTTCGTGCTGTGCCACCAACCTGGAGGTGTGGGTATCTTTGATGAATATTGATACTCCCCCTCCTTTTGTGGTTCGGTCCAAGTTTTGGGACCGAAAAGCATGGTATGAGGTATAACCTGGTAGTGCTGGGGTGCTCTCGGGAGCCTTGAACCAGGTTTCTGTTACTGCACAGATATCGGTATTCTCCATGCTAAGGAGAGTTTTGAGTGCATGCATCTTGAGGTTTAGACTTCTGGTGTTGAGTAGCATTACTCTTAGTTTCTTATCCCTTGTGATACCTATGGAGGTGGGTTTGTCTTTTGAGCCTTGCCTACAAAAGGTACTATGGGGTAGCAAGAGCCTTTGCCAATATCCAAAAGCCCAGGGGTGACAGGTGCAAGCCGTCCCTAGCGAAGCATCGTGGCTTGTCGAGCATGTCATCCCAGGCTGACAGGCATTGGATCCCCTTTGAATGACACCAATACTTAAGCCAATTGTTGAAATTGATCATCTTGTCTTCATATTGTGGCATCATTCTTGGTGATGGTAAGATGCTACTCAAGGTCAGGGTCATACCAGCCTGGGCTACATGCTCAGAGAGCTCCTCTATGTCTCTTTTCATGTAGTCCAGGACCCCAAAGGCCTTTTATGCAGGCCCCATATAGGGTGCCTGAGAGAGTCAAACAGACTCTGAGGGAAGAGCTACAGGAAATGTTGGAACTAGGGGTAATTCAGGAGTCCAGCAGTCCCTGAGCTTCCCCGGTGGTGCTAGTACCAAAGAAGGATGGCAGCACCAGGTTCTGTGTGGATTACAGGAAATTAAATAGTCACACGGTGTCAGATGCTTACCCCATGCTTAGGACAGATGAAGCCCTAGAGCAGCTGGCTGGGACTATGTATCTTACCAATCATTACTGGCAGGTGCCCATGACTCCCAGAGCTAGAGAGAGGTCAGCCTTTGTGACTCTTTTTTGGCTTGTATGAGTTCACAAATATGTCCTTTGGGATGTAAAATGCCCCAGCAACTTTCCAGAGGCTGGTAGATCATATCCTCACAGGATCAGGAGATTTTGCCCTTCCTTACCTAGCTGATATTGCCATCTGCAGCCATTCCTGGCAAGAGCACCATCAGCATGTCAGGGAAGTGCTAGGCAGACTACAGAAGGCATGGTTGACCATTAAGCCCAGCAAATGTCAGGTGGTTATGGCAAAGGTCTCCTACCTGGGACATAGTGTGGGGAGTGGAAAGATCAGGCCAGAACCAGCCAAAGTGGAAGACAATCAGCCATGGCCTGCACCTGTTACCAAAAAGCACATGAGGGCATTTTAGGGACATCAGGGTACTACAGAAAGTGTATACCCAATTATAGTACCAAACCTGCTCCCCTCACAGACCTGACAAGGAAAAACAGGCCAGATAAGGTAGTGTGGACTCCAGCATGTGAGCAGGCATTCCAGAAGCTTAAGGAAGCTTTGGTAGGACCTCCTGTGTTAGCCAGTCCAGATTACAGCAAAGAATTTGTTGTGCAGAGAGATGCTTCAAACCGTGGGGTGGGGACTGTACTTAGCCAGATTTCTTCAGAGGGAGAAGAGCACCCAGTAGTTTATCTCAGTCGTAGGCTCCAACCCATGGAGGAATGCTATGCAGCTGTAGAAAAGGAATGTCTAGCCATAATTTGGGCACTGCAGAAACTTCAGCCTTATCTGTATGGAAGAAAATTCACTGTAGTTACAGACCACAGTCCCCTAACATGGTTACATCGAGCCAGCCAGCAAAATGGCAAGTTGCTAAGATGGAGCCTAGGGTTGCAAGGATATGATATGACAACAGTGCAGCACTACAGTGGGGTTAGCAATGCCAATGCAGAGAGGCTCTCAAGACAGGGAATGTGTTAAGGAATTCCCAGAAAAGCTCAACCCTCTCAAGCATTGTTTCTCAAGGGTCACTTGAAACACTAGCTTGAGTTTTCGGGGCGGGGGGGGGGGGGGATTGTGAAGGCTGCCAGCCCAGCTATCTGGAATTTTGTAAATAATTCTGTCATTTGTGAATAGGCTTGTCTTACAAATGTAAGAAAACTATATGTTATGTGTATATTAAACTGTTGTTGCAGAAGTGTGTGTTAAACTGTATATGTGCTGAGCTTCAAGAATGTAACACAGTGTACCCTATTGGAAAAGAATAGAGTTAACTTGCAAACTCTAAGAAAATAAGTGAATTGTTTATGATGGTGTTTATCTCAGCTAGAAGACAGAATGTCTAAAGCTAAAAACATAAATAATTACAGGTTTCAAATGTAAAAGTGTTTAACTGTTTTACGACTTCCAGTTCCAGGCAAACTTCTGAAAAATACATATTTTTGACACAGAGGTGACAAAGAATGATGTAATCTGAGATAACCCACCAGAAATATTTGATAATAACTTAAGAACTATCTCAGAGAGTGATTCTGTGCATTTTGTATTTGTCTTTGGATCTGACAGCATCCTCTCATCAGCACTTGTCTGGCTCTGTAAGTAAGAATTAGATTACAGTGATTTCTCTTAGAGATAGACAGGAACTTAGTAAGATTAGTTTAGATGTTTTCTGTATTTATGTGAGACTGCCCTGCAATGTTGTTTTAAAATATTTCCTGTGATTCTGAACTCTGTTGTCACTGTGTTGTTATTGAGTATTGTCTTGTTCTTGTATTATTTATTATTATTAAATATAGTTAAACCTTTTAATTGTGGATGGTTTGTTTGGAGATATTTAAGCTGTTAGAGTGCTTGCATATGTATTTGGTGACACTGTACAGGCCACTCCTATATAGCCTTAGTCTTGGACACACTTACCATTTGGATGATAGTGACATTGCATGGTAGAGTTGGTCGCCCTTTGTAGGGGCCTTATGGTAGCTGATAAGTAAGGGTGGTTGGTGGCAGTGGTTACTGCCTTGTGGTCAGGGCAGAGGGGGACGTGGCTGGTAGACCTGTGCTGGCCTTCCCCAGGAGTGTCTGTGTTTATATATAAATCGAATCTCAAAGTGTGTTTGTGTCGGCTGCTTGGGTGGGGACACAGGGTGCTGGTTGGGCGGGGAGGGTGCCAGAGGTTTTGGCTTGACCACTTAGCTGGGATCTAGACCTTGTGGCTGTGCCAGTGGTGAGTCTTACTGGGGATCCGGAGAGAGAGGGGAAGGCCAGCCCCAGACTGACTGTGATCTCTGTGTGCTCTTAAGGGAAATTGTACTTTACTGTATGTGTACTTGTCATCCTTCCAATGGGCATGTCCCTCACTGGTGCTAGTGGTGAGGATTGAGGCTCCTTGTTTACTGGGCCAGTACAGGGGCATCACACTAGTTACAGAGGCATTAGAGGTTATGTCTAACCAACTGATATTGACATCACCTAGTAGCATTTTAGTGGAAGTGTTATGGCTGTCCAGTATAGGATATCTTCCAGTGTAGCTGTATTGTTGCCAGGAGGGATGTAAAGAAGAGTAATACATATTTATTTATATTTGTTTATTTATATAGTGGATTTTAATTCATTGGCTGTCAGACAAACAACTATTCCTCTCTGTAAAGTAATTTCTGCAACCTTTCAGTGTGACTTTGCCATTGTTTTCAAACACAGCTTTCCTCCCTTCCCAACCTCATCACAAAAATAACGACTTTCTTTTCACACCTCTAATATTTGACCATGATAAAAATAATAATGGCCATAGTAAAGTATTTTATCCTATTGCTGTCAGACATATGCTCTGCTCCTTCACAACAACTCATGTAAACAGTTAAACGTGATTATTTAATAGCCCTTTCCTTTTACATATAACCTGTCTTTTCACAGGATAACAACTTTCTGAATGTGTGCATTTCTGGATGTATGATAGTGATCAAAGTGAAATAAATAATAGTTACAGTAATATATTTTAACCTGTTGCTCTTGCAGACATACAATGTCCTTCCGTGGTACACCATACTGATAATTATTTTGCAGTTATCAAGTTAATGCAGTTTCACTTGCCTTCACACACACTATCCCCCCAATCCCTAATAATAGCCACATTTTGAATACTCACACCCCTAAAGTTTAACTGTGATCATAATTGCCGAGGTAAAGGCCACAGTGATGCATTCCAATTGCATTCCTTTTCCTGCCAGTCCATTTTGACAGCTGTTTAGTATTGAACAATTGTTGTTCATTTGTGTTTACACAGACTACCTCAGCATCTCCCAACTCTGACTTATTACCTCCCTGACTGGATGTTAGACTGTGATGTAAGTGAAAGAAGTAGAAAGTTGTGATACTTTATTGTGTCCACTAATCTGGACAGGATTAGAAATTTGAAATATTTTACTGTGGTCATTATTTCTTAGGTTCCCCGCACCTCTGATCTCCATAATTTAAAACAAAAAAGAAAATTGCTTGGATCTCTGATTTCAGCAGTTTGTATTTCACCCTTTGCACATACATATTTGATGTCCAGCCATTATATGTAGTTTTAGGTAGTTGTAATAGGAAAGCATCCCCCAAAATTGTTTACACTCACATTAGCAGTCTCTAGTCAAGTGATTTAGAGATCACATGGTAAACGCTGAGATCAGTATCTCTTAGCAACCCACTTCAAGTGCTTACCAAACAGTAAAAGGCTATGGATTGGCTAACCATTGCTTATTACTTAATGACATGGGACAGAAAGGGGAAGCCATGCTTCTACATAGCATGACTAGTCATTTTTGGATGGGATTGTTATTCATATTTTAAACAAGCTTTGATTATTTAATTAGTTCAGTTAATATGCTTATGAAATAATTATTGCTAAAATTTCGCCGAGTTGAAAGTGTGTTTTAGTGAAAAGCTGTAGCTTTTATAAGTTGGAAATAAAAATCCAGGAAAACTGCATTATATCATCACTCGCAATACTGGTCATTGCATTGGGTACATTGCATTGGGTGGTATAACTAAGCACCAATTGTAAAGGCATTAAAGGCCTCATAAAAGCTATAAACAGGCTATAATAACTGAAATGTTAGGCAGGCAAAATTGATTCAGCAGAGACACAATCAGGGGACATTGAAGCAGTTTTAGAAAAAAAAACTTTTACAGAAGCTAGAGACTAGTTGCTGAATAGGACTGGGTGTGAAGGCATGGATATTTATGCCCTATCACTCACTGTTTCACCCTCCTTAAACTAGTCTTCCTTTATATTCTGCTCTATTGCCACTCCTTTATTTGCAGATTAACCCTTTTGTTGCTTGTTTGCTTAGCGGTTTCCATCTTCTCCAGCCGTCATGTTTCTATATGCTGACTCCATAACATAGACTGAAGCCCTGACTGTGAACTAGCTGAACCAGGTTCAAGTAGCAACCTGATTCTTGGAGGAACTGGTTAGGGATGGAAAGGAAATAAGAAGCATTGCCTGCTCACCTCTCATGGGGGGGGGGGTAGTCCGAGGGTGTGTGTCTTGGGGAATGATTTTCATTAATGAATCCCTGGTGGAGATTGGAGACCTGATGAGTCACCCACTCACAAGGGATGGAGGCCGGGCTTCTTGAGGGGGATATGCATATTCATAAGGAAGTGCCGTTTCCAGTACATGCCAACTCTGGTGTGCTTTCAACAAAAAACAAAATTGTCTAATGGGGCTGCCTGCATGATGGTTGTGTTACAGTTGGAAGGCATGGAGAAAGAGTGAATGAAAGCTATCATGCCTCTCTCTCTGTCTTTCTGTCTCTCAACATAGCTATCTGGTACCTCATACTTAAAGTGCTATTGCAGTTATGTGCTCATTTCCTCTGTAAGTACTAGCACAGCAGCTATTTATAATTTCTGATGTCACACAACTGATCCACTTGGTAATATAAAGAACTGCAGCCCTAGCTGACATCCCTTTCAAAGACAACAAAGGAGTGGTTTTGATTTCTATGTTATAAAAGCAAAATATATTTATAAGATTATGTATTAAGTATTTGGACTAGAGAAAACAAATAAAAGGTTCATGTTTGTTATGAGCTGAATCTGAAGACATTCACATTAGAAATCTATGCAATTATAATAATAAAGTAATAACTTGAAAACTAAAGCATGTAGCCAAGTTGCAGTCCTATTTACATGTCAGTGAACCCAGACATCCAATCTGAAAGTCGTCTTATGGTCTCAAACTTCATCGCTGATCAAATTATCTACAGCAAGTTAAGCTTTCTACAGAGTTGGTTATGTCTTAAGGAACATATGTAAGTGGCATCCGGCCAGCAAAGACATGTTTGAAAATATATGGAAGAGTGGGAAGTGCTCCTCCACTTATCATTTGTACAGATTTGGCAAAAAGCACAATGCTGAAAACAGTCTGATTATCAATGAGTTTGATTCTGTTTTCTTCACTTACATTCTTCTCTGATTCCGTACTACTAACAAGTTGTAAAAGCCAACTCAGACAAAATGTCACCTCTGACAAAAGCCTACTAATTGACTACCTTTGTATCCCCTGAAACAAACTTGCAAATATACTGCCAAGGACACCATTTTTCTGACATTAAGGTAAGAGAGCACTAATGGCACTTATGGGGAATGTTACTGTTTATCGCCAGCATTATTTTGACTGTTGGTGTCATACTTTGGTCTAGCTTTTTGTTGTTTTGCAGCTCTGCTGTACCACAATCTGTTGCAGTCCCATACACAGTAAGTACCCTAGATTAGGTACGTCACACAGCTACAGGAAACTTGTCTTTCTCTGGAGTGATGGGCAGCATTTTCAGTTACTGCCTCCCTGTTTTTGCCTGTTGATCACTATGTACAGTATAAGAAGTCCATCTTATTTTCTGTCCCTCGGAAACACCAAAGCATTCAGTCTCATCGTATTATTTCTAATCTTTAACATTTCAGTTGATCTGATCTACATATTCTTATCCCAGCTTTTGCCCTTTTTAATCACATCTTCCTCTCCTTTGACAACTGTATGGCATGTGTGAGACAAAGAGAAACAAAAACTAAAACTTTGCCTTGCATCTTTCCTGACATTACAACTTTTATGATGAGCAGTACCACATCTGAAGACACTACCATAAATCCACTATGCCTCTATGACAGTATAAGAAGCACCATAGGAAAGGCAAAAATCATGCTTCTTGCTGCCAAAAAAACTATTTCCTCTCCCAGAAAGCCCAAATAAGTAAATCTGTCAAGGGAATTGCAACTAGATGTGGGAACTATTTACTGTTAGAGGCACTGTTACTATCAGTGAAAAAAAGCGATGTCAGACTTCAGTGAATCTTTCAACATTTCTACCTTTAGTTTCAGATTCGCCTTCTTACAAACTATGAGAAGATAGAAGGATTTATTTCCAGTAGGCAACTCTGATATTTGTGGCAGCTACTTTTGAGTGTGTGTGTGTGTGTGTGTGTGTGTGTGTGTGTGTGTGTGTGTGTGTGTGTGTGTGTGTGTGTGTGTGTACCTTGTTGGATCTGGCCATTGCTGTCAGTTAAAATGCTCTTTGGACATACCTAGCAAGTACTTCATGCTGTGTAATTCAGCTGCTATTTTTGGATTGGTCACATAGACCTTGTTTTTATTTAAAACATTCCCTTTTTTTCTTTTTTTCACATGAATTAAAATTGTATATTATTTTTTCTATTGCTGTGTGAGTTGGGGTGTGGTTGTTGGTTTCTACCAGCTAGAGTATTTGGTAAGGCTTCATACTTAGTGAATTGGACTTTGGATGCACCACAGTATAATTAATCTGACTTTTCTCTGAAGTCTTATGCTCAATTTCTTTCTTATAAGCAGAGGAATACTGTTCCTCAGGTCACTAAATCTGTGCTATACTGCTCTGCCATATTGTGGTGTTTCCATCCATGTTACTTAGTACACCTTTGACAGGAACTTGATCTTGCCATCTACCATGTCCTGCCTTTATAGTCCAAAGGACAGAGCGTGTTCCCTTTATAACATTTGTATTGGTCCAGACAGAGGTGTCACACCACCTTGATGTCAAAATCTTTTATTAATATCACTGAAAGAAACCTTGACTAGTTCTGGCTGTTCTAATGGAAAATACAGCGATGTACTTGGTTGTTTCTGATACTTCTTAAATTTTTAAAAGAAAAACAGACTAGCTCCTCCACTATGTTTGAAACTGTTGTATTTCACTGGCACATGCTGCCAGTCTTTCTTTAAGGTTTTAAATAGTCATCATATGTGCCAGCACTAAGATTAACTAAACAATGCATGTTTTAGACCAGATATAAGCCTGCCTTCCTAGTCTATTTATTTCTGCAGGTTGTAAGTATACTTATCTGTATGTGTTTTGTTAGTACTGTGTAATCACATCTAAGTTATTCTGTATGGATTGAAATGTATTACGGCTTATTTCCACACAGCATGTAAATATCCAGTTTACTTTAGTTTAGTATATTCCTGCAAGTATTTTTTTTTAAGAATTATCTAATTTTGGACATGTACCTAGCTGTTTGGCTATTTGAATTGGTTGTCTTTGCTGGCTAATTTTGTATTTTCAAAGAAGTATTATGTTTTGTGCCCTGGTCTACAAATAATTAAATTATATGCATTCTCTAATTCCCAGAGTAACTCAGTTGTCTATTTTATCTTCAGCTAGTCAATGCAATTGCTTGTTTTTTGAGTCAGTCAAAATGTATGTTATAAATCTGGTACTCTGTTGATAGTGATTATTCACTGATTAATGCCAGTTGTTGAATTTTTTCACTTTGTCATATTTGTGTATGTTAAATTATGTGCATTTTCCATACAGTTTAAACTCCTAGATCTATACGCAGCATAATTTTGAACTGTGAAATGTTAGACTCTTTAAGACATTGTACATATCAATTTTTCAGATTGGTCCTCATTTGGAAACCTTTCGAGACCCAGAACTGCGCAGAAGATCATATCGTGCCCAAAACTCTGAAGCTGCAACCAGAAGTGGTCATCTTGGTCAAGGAATTTACAATACATGTTGAACTAGAAAGAGAAAATGAAATAGAAAAACGTGTATTAGTTTCTCGGCAAAATACAGATGTATTAAAAACAGTTATGTCTTACGAAATTTAGATCTGCATACATTTTCTTAAACTATGTCATATTTTAAACAATATGCAATAAAGTCTATTTTGCAAATGGTGATTTTGTAAAATTCTTGACACATAACTTTTCCACATTTTTAAAACAATAATTATTTATCAGACCCAGCAGCAGTAGAATATTGTTTCATTTAGTTCCAGATACTAAATTGCATTACTTTGTTTCTGTGACCTGATGGCAGTAAAGGTAAGAGTTATGAAAGCAGGTTATATGCATACATTTAAAATATTATGAGTAGTGAAGGGTGGAAAACTGAGGTGTTCAATGCATTCAAGATATGATGGAGAAATACTCTACTATCAAGAGCAAAGCTTGAGAGATCCACTAGTACGTAGAGCTCCTTGAGAATACTGCACAGCAGTTGTGCACACTTTCCTCACCTCCAGCAATAATATAGGGGCTATAGTTGGATGTTCAGTTGTAGCATATTATGTGTTTCAGACATGGATGTCATGTACACCATGAGAGTGAAGATGAAGAAAATAATTGGTTAGGTTTTTATGAGACCCAATCTTAACTCATTGTAGTACATGACATTTGACCTACTCAATGTATTACCAGTTACAAAAGAGAAAAAGCATAAAGTGTTTTACTGGCTTTGAAAGTCAATAAAGCACTTAGCAAGTACTGTCACAGAGTCAGCATATAAACATAATTGGAGGAAAAAGTCAGGGAGAGTTTTAAATACTGCTCTAATTACATTACTTACAGACTGACGCCTGTAAAAGTCTGCACATAAAATATGAGGCAAGATATTCAGACAGTTCAGAGTGAAGGAATGTCCCTTGGATGAAAGACCCAATCGTAACAGCACTTAGGGGACATGTAACAATTGTTACACACCTCTGAAAGTGCTGTTACAGTTAGTTCTCACGTTACAAAAACACTTTGCAGGATTATCTTTTTTTTCCGATTCTGAAGCATAATCGTGGCACTCCATGCACTACAGTATTATATTTTACAGTAAATGATCATTGTGAGGTTATTTCAAAATATCCACAGTTGTATCTGTTTCTATGAAGATGTTAGTATTATGTGTATATACAAGGACATTTGCACAGACCCTAAAGTACTACTGTATTGGTGAAACTAATATATATTGGGTGTTGGGCGACTCTGATTTGTTTAACTACATGTTATGCAAGATATTCAAATTTGATTACTCATCTAGTCCAGTCAACATTAAAAGTGATTATACTCTACTAATTTTAATGTTTTTCTGTGGTTTTAAAGGGAACTTCACTGTTCCATTGTACTAACTGTAATTTTTTTGTTTAGTGAGAATGTGCTGTTTATGGTACAATACTGAATAGAAACATACAGCATATTATTTTGGTTGCACAGTATTTAATATTATTTCCTTTTGTAAGGGGGTCTTGTGCCTCATTAACCATCTGCATCAGGCTTGTTTGAAAGTTAGTCAGTGGGGCATTAAGAGGGTTGCCAACATGTGGAAGGAATTATTGAGGTGGTAGGCAAGTAGATGTAAGTTATCCTGGTATTCTTAAATTGGATATTTGAAGTTGAGGTGAATCCAGATCAAGCATTACACCAATGCCATTGTATTATTGTTGTAATTACTGTAACTGTAGACTAACAGATGGGGGTTGAATCTCACTACTGCCAATCAGCGTGAATGGCCACCAGGATGTGGTCTCTCAAGTCACACCACTGGTGCCAACAAATAAAAGTATACAAAAGGGCACATACATATGAATTATTAAGCAATCCAGTAAGTGTAGCTTGGCCGCAAGAGTTTGCAGGAAATATATACTGCCCAAGGTATAGGCCTTCTCCAATCATAACCATCAACAGGCTTCACACTGAACACCACATTAACCAGAGTATTTAGCCTAGCTCTCCACAACCCTTTCTCACCAATCTCTCTGTGCTTCATTGCCTTCCAGTGCTCATTTGCCTACAGTAGCAGTACTTTAAGTAAACTGTTACATTCACACACACACACACACACACACACACACACACACACACACACACACACACACACACACACACACACACACACACATATTCATTTCCAGGAAGGCAAGTGATATCCTTTGTTACTTATAGCCTTCTTGGTAGTAATCTGCCACAGCTCCAGTTTATAAGGCTGGGGACCTCCCATTTACTGTTGTAATCTTGTTATTAAGCCAAATAATTATACACAAAAATGGTAGTCTATAGCAGGGAGGCCTGGTTAATTAGAGGCAGGTGCCAGCATGCTGTCATCCTTTAATAATAAATAATATATTATCAATTGATAATGATGACCAGCCATAACCATTTTAAAAGTGAAGAAATAAAAAAAATGTACTAAGAAAAGAATGAGTTAAGTAATACACTAAAAAGTTAAATATACAATGTGGTAATACATTTATTTATTTTTATTTATTTTACATTTGTTGACCGGGCTAGTCCAACTGGATATATGTCCATTTTCAGTAGAGGCCCGGGGAGAAAAGCTCCACATGCAAACATTAGTAAGAACAGATACAAATTAAGCATATATAATAGTATATACATCAAAACACATTAGATATTAACTGCAAAAACAGAAGACAAGAAATAAAAAGTGTGTTTTGGTAAGAGTTTCTTAAAACAGAAAAGTTGAGAGTATTGCATATACAAACAGAAAATAAACATTTTGGACAAACATCTTGCAAGAAAGAAAGTATATAACTCTGGCTATTCTTTTCCTTGGCTGTCATTATATAAAATAATTAATGTGGCCTAATTATATCAGCTTAACTTCCAAAATATATTTCAGGCAGAGTAAAAAAAAATAACAAAACTCACAGGTCATGGGCTGCAAGTTCTTCTCCTATGTTCTCTCAGCTTTATATCTTTTTCTTTTGTGATGCAGAAGTTATTCAGCAGGTTTTTCCACATTTACATACTAATAAAACTGATAAAACTGATTACTTACTGTTGTTTCAACTAGCTCTCTTTGAAGAATCTTCTAATTGCATTTTTATTGCCCCTGGCTTCCTGTCTGAGAACAGACAGATGTTGTAACTACAGGGCAGATTAATTAAATATTTGGGTTATTATAAAATATAAACAATGGGCCAGATTCAGGAAGGCTTACACGGAGTTCAAGAGTAGTGTAAGCCTCCGTGTAAGCCTCCTGATTCAGGAACAGCCCAAATCTCCGTGTAATAGACAGCTAACACGTCTCTTACACAGACTGGGCGTGGAAATGCTCAATACCTCATTTGCAGCTCAAAGATATGCAAATGAGGTATTTGAGCGATCCACGAAGCAGAAACCAGTCCATGTAACGGACGTGTTAGCTGCAGAAATGTACTCAGCTGACAACTGAGTACATTTCTGCAAAATTAAAAATGGAGCTATGTCATCTCCAAATAAAGGGTGCATATGTTTCATTAAGCATGCCAATGGCCAAATATGTGGCCATTGGCATGAAAAAGTGTTGCAAAAATAAGTTATATAACTTTTTTTTTTTTACGGGATTTTTGTGTTTAACTGCAGCGCACACCCGCGCAAACGGGGTGCGCTACCTAAAACTGAAAACCGAAGCTTATAAACCCACAATTGTGGGATTTATGTATTACATGAAATGTCAATGGAGGGACTTGCAGACCAAAACAATATGGCCTCCGTTTAGTGGTTGTCAAGGGGGGGAAGCTCCATGTAAGACATGTAACTAAGCATTACTAGGCAATCCTATGTAAATGAGGGTTACAATACTGAATCACACTGCCACATAGGTAATGAGCACTTTCTGAGTAGTGTAAGAGTTAGAGAAGGGGAGGAACAGAGTAAGAGGTAGGTGACATCACGGGGGGGAAGGATAGTAATAAATGTACCAGATTGGAGGGCAATGTAAGGTAACAGATGACAGACAGACATCAGGGAGGGAGGTGTGTCCCAACAGAACACTAGGAAAGTCAAGAAATTGAGGGTATACGCTATCCCTACACTCAAAGTTTCTTGATATACGTGCATCTTGGCGCTGCAGCGTGTAAGGCAGGTTCAACATGTGGGAGCGTGTTGCAAACTGTTTACAACGGTTTGCGCGGGCATGCACGTGTGTAAGGCAGTGTGCGCGCGTTTTAGCATGAATCAGCCTAGCTAACACCGTGTAAGGATGTGTGCGCGCGTGTAACACCATGTAAGGATGTGTGCGCGTGTTTAAGTGACTGTAAGCTTGTGTAAGCTGGTGTGTACATTGCTCCCCCTCAGGAAACACAGAGGAAACAGGAAACAACTAAAATCCAGGTAAACTGCCAGAGGATACTACTGGAGTTAATTGGTGGAAACAATTAGAAGCAGGCAATTACACAGGCAGACTAGAAGCCCAACCCAGCACTTAAAACACTGCAAGGAGCAGTGCAGGCTGTTTCTCACAACAGATACTGCCAGAAACTAAGCTATCAGAATTGAAAACTGAAAAAAGCTGAACTCAGAGCAGAAATGCTAGGGGCTGCCATAGCTATTATAGTCAGGCATAGGCGAATTGCTGAGGGTGGTGACAATGCAGATGCTGACAGACAACCCAGAGTGAGGAGAAGGAGAAGAGTATACAGGCCCAGGGTCACCTACCATGGGTTACATGAGCTGGAGATAGTAGAGCTATAGAGTGGACAGAGAGCTCCTGCAGCAGATTGTTGAGCTGTGCAGGCCACGCCTCACACACAGAACCAACAGAGGGGAACCCATCCCAGTGGAAACCAAGGTATGTGTTGGCCTAAGAATACTAGCAACAGGTACCTTCCAGAGACCAACTGGCGATATGATGGGGATATCACAGGCATCAGCCTCCAGGGTACTGCACCAGTTCCTGGATGCCATGTCACCACATGTCAGTGATCATATATATGTCCCTAATGACCGTGAGGTTGAGGCCAGCAATATGCGTCTCTTCCAGCAAATAGCGGGATACCCTGAGGTGCTGGGTGCAATAGACTGCACGCACATACGCATCAAAGCACCAGCCGGTGAGCGGGGTAGAGCCTACATTAACCGCAAGGAATACCCCTCCATCAACTGCCAGGTCGTGTGTGATGCCCAGGGCATAATAATGAATGTGTGTGCTGGCTGCCCTGGGAGCTACCACGATTCCCACATCTGGCATCTGACGCAGCTGTACCAATCATTTGCCAATGGGGACTTCCCACACGGACACCTAGTGGGGATGCAGGTTATGCACTTGAGCCGTGGCTGATGACACCCATCAGAAATGCACACACACCTGAACAGGAACGCCATAATGAGGCACACGCACAAACACGTAATATCATAGAGCGTGTGTTTGGGCTGCTCAAGTCACGGTTCCGGTGTCTGGACACACCTGGTGGAGCTTTGCAGTACACACCAACTACATGTACCCAAATGATCATGATATGTGCTATGCTACATAATATGATCCTGCGGAAACAGCTGCAGCAGGACCAGCACAGGGCTGGGCCAAACATCCCCACCATTGCCAAGGCCACCACAGGCAGGGGGTGACTCGGAGGAGGAACAACCTGACCTTGTCCGAGTAGGCAGAAGAAGGCGTGCCCAGTATGCCCTGGCCTTGGCAAAGAGGCAACGATAGCACATACGCTTGGTCAGTAGGAACACTGGGACTGATACCCGCTCTGACTCACTCATACAGTAACAGGGATGCCTAACATGACACAACCTGCTTCCAAACGTACAGGGAGTGTAGTATGTGTATCCGACAGAGGTGGCCCTGCAGCACCACCTGAGGCATGAATGCCATGTGTTAAGTAATGTAATATCATGTACAATATGCACACCTGAGGACCCCAACTAACATCCATATCCACGCATATGACCCTCATGGAAACAGCTGCACGTCATACAGTGATGTACATGTGCAAAAACATGGAACAAGATACAAAATGAGGGTGACTAGCAATAAATAGCATGGATAACCACACACCCATGTTTGTACCACAACAAGAAGCAACATGGAATAGCCATGGTCAAAAACCAATGGCTAAAACCGACTACTACTATATAGCTTGCTGCGGACCACTGTCCTAATAGCAGGAACTGCCCCAGGCCTATGTCCATAGGTTCATAGGTTCATACTAGGCTATCTGCCCTAGGGCATTAATAAGCCTAGCCCAGAGTTTTGTGGCTTCTGCCACCCTGCAAGTTGATGGATAATATGCCCATTATTTTGCTGTGCCTCTGTCAAGCAGTGATACTGAGGTTATCCCTGGGGTATACCTGCAATCTCCCATCCATTGGTCAAGATCTCACTTGAACAAAGCCAGTGAGGTGCTCAGCCTCACATGTACCAGGATGTTGTTCCACAGCATATGGACTCTCTGGGTGATGAATCTGTCCCTCCAGCACATCCTATTAATATCTGTGTTGAGGTTTAGGTCTCCTGCCCTTGTAGTTCTGATGGATGTAGAGGTCTTGAGGTGAAGCATGTTCATTAATTCTGGGTTGGACATAGCCTTGTATGTCAGGCACAGGTCACCTCTGAGCAGACAGTGCGACTGAATACAGCTGGAATTCCTTCAGTCGGGCAGCATAAGAAATATGTTTGAGACCCTTTCACCTCCTGTCGAGGAATTTGTGGGCCCATCCAATCTGAATGGGGCATTGTATGCAATCATTGGTCTGATGAGTGATGAGTACAGGGGAACAATGACCTCCCTTGATCTAGATGTGAATCATTGCATGATGAGGTGGCCAATGTAGAAGGCCTTCCAAACTACCCTGGCAATGTGAGTGTCAAACAAAGGTCACTGTCAACCTGGGTGCCCAGGTCCCTGATAACCTACGTTGTGCTTAGAGGATTGCCACCTAGATGGGAAGTAGTGGTAACCTTGTTCTTCCTGAAGGGTATGGCTATGCATTGTTTAGTGTTTAATGTAAGGCCATGGCTGTGGCACCAGTTATCCGTGTCTATGAGACCCTTCTGAAGGATGTCTGTGTCAGATGGGTTTCCAACTATGCTTCCCAGTTTGCAGTCATCTTCAAACTTTGTCAGCCATAATCCTCCTGTGTTTGCTCGTACTTCTGAAAAGTAGATACTGAACAAATGTGGGCCCAGGACTGAGCCCTGTGGGACACCACTTGTGACAGCTCTGGAGTGTGAACTGGCACCAGCAACTTTGACCCTGTGTGTTCCGTCACTTAGCCAGTTTGCAACCCATGCTGTGATGTATGGGTTCACAATTAAGCTGGTGATGTTTTCAATGATACCTGAGTGGGGTATTGTGTCAAAAGCCTTTGCCAGGTCAAGGTAGGCTGTGTGGACTGCCTTGCCCACGTCAATGGCCTGGGTGAGTGTTTTGAAAAAGTCAACCAAGTTTAAAAGGCATGATCTGCCCTTGACAAAGCCAAACTGGATTGGATCCAATGTCTGCAAGTCCCCTATGTCTTCATTTAGAATTCCCATTATGATCCTCTCCATAGCTTAGCAGAACAGGCTTGTCAAGCTGATGGGATGGTAGTTTCTGGGGTTGGTGGAGGCACCTCCTTTGTGAAGTGGGTCCACCATTGCTGTATGCCACTCCTTGGGAACATATCCTGAGATGAGGCTAAGATTAAACAGCTGCCCTAACTGTGGGTGTAATTACTCATTGAGTTCATGGAGCACACAACTGGGGACACCATCTGGTCCCATGGATAAAGTGTTTTCTGCCTTGGATTGAGCAGTTCCCACCCCAGCAGTGGAGATGTTTGGGGCGCTACAATCCTCTGGTGTACATACCCCTCCAGTTGGGGGGAGGGGGGGGAGAAATCTGCACTGAACCTGTCAGCCAGTATGTTGCCAATGTCTGTAGGTGCAGTGATATCAACATCATTCTGAACTAAGTCTGAGCATATCTGGGAGTTCCCTCCCAGGTTTCAAACATAGGTAAAAAAGGCCTCATGATTGTCCCTGGAGTCCTGAGTGGGTTTACTCTCAAAACATGTCTCGGATGATTGTATGGGGGAACCCAGTGTTTTACTCACAATGAGCAGGGGTGTCTTCCCCCCTACGGATTACGCTCTATCTGGTAGTAGCCCCTTCCTTGTGTTGTACAGCTTGGTTATGGCTAGGGTCCACCAGACTGGATGCTTGCCTGTGGTACAAAGAGTCTTTTTTTTTTGGGATTGCCTGATCCATGCAGTCCTGGAGGTGCTGGTAGAAGGCATTTCTAAGTGATACAGTGGCTTGGGTAATGGTGTCCGCTGGCCTGGGGGCCTTGAAAGAGACCACACCAGTCCTCAGAAATGTGAAGTCGGCATTTGAGAAGGTCTTCACTGTTTCTTTTCCCATCCGGGGTGTGGGTGGGATGTGGACTCCCACTGAGAGTAGTCCATGATCTGATCTCACCAATGACGGGTATACGTCTGGTGTTGAACAGTGTGACCCCATGTTCGTGATGATGTGTTCTAGAATGTTGCCTCCACTTGAGGGGATTGGGACCAGTTGTTCCATGGCATTTCAGTGTATGAACTCTTGGAACCTTTGTGTTAGAGTGTTGTGGCATGATTAGTGATCCCAGTCAATATGTGGATAGTTGGAATCACCCAGTAGGATGGTGTTTGGAGATACATTTATCCCCTTCAGTGTTTGCAGGATAGCTGTGTGAGGTACCTGAGTTTGAGCGGGTGGCATGTAACATGCTACAAACTGCAGAGCAGTCTTGCCTACGGTCACTGGCACCTGGATGGTCTCCGATGCATCGTGTGTTGCCACCAACCATGAGGTGAGGGTGTCCTTGATGAATATGGACACCCACCATCCTTCTTGGTGTTGTCGGGATGCTGGTGCCGGAATTCATGATATGAGGTAACACCCGATAGTGCCGGGGTGCTGTCAGAAGCTGTGAACCAGGTTTCAGGCACAGCACAGACATCAATGTGCTACATACTGAGAAGGGCATAGAGTGTGTGCAGCTTGAGGTTGAGACCTTGGGCATTGAGCAGCATTACCCTTAGTGTCTTTCCTTTACTGTGTTCTAGGGTGGTAGGTGTAGAATCTGAATCTTGCATAAAAAAGCCACAATGGGGGTGGCAAGAGCATCATCTGCAACCCGGAAGCCCACGGCTGACACGTGCAAGCCGGCCCTTGCAAATCACCGTGGCCTGTCCAGCATGTCATCCCATGCAGACAGACATTGGACCCCTTAGAATGACACCATAGTCTAAGCAAAATACTACAGCTGATCATCTTGTCTCTGTTTATGTGGCATCATACTTGGTGAAGGTAGGATACTGCCGAAGGTCAGGGTCATACCTGCCTGGCCTACATAATCAGAGGGATCCTCTATGTCTCTTTCCATGTAGTCCAGGGAGGTACATCTCAGGTCGTTCACACCAGCAGGGATTATGACTGGGTCAGACCTGTACTTGCAGTTTAGTGACCTGAGTGCTTGCATTATGTGGTGGATTCCAGTGCCCGATAGGCAGCTTACTGTGACCTCCTCTGTACCTGATCTGGTGAGTGGGACATCAGTGTGTCTGACTATGGAGTCACCTATGACAAGTGTGTCTGGCATTGTGTTTGGCCTTAAGGGCTGTGACTGTTTGGCACACCAACTCTGTGGTCAATGTGTTGCATGTGCTGTGCCCTGTGGAGGCAGTTGTGTGAGTGTCTGCTGTGGTGGCCACTGCCATTCTGGTAGACTTCTGATCAGAGCCTCCGAGAGTGTCTCTGTGTGTCTATGTGTATGATCTTAAGTTGTGACAGTGCCATGTGAGACTGGATTAAAGATGTGTGTGTGGTTACCTTCACCTTCTCTCTGGTCTTGCTAGTCCTATGTTGAGAGAGCTCAGCCTCCACTTTGGCTATATAGTTGCATCTCTCACATGTATGTGTGTTTTATGGCAGAAGGAGAGGGTTGTCAGTGTACATGAGGCAAGTGTAACAGTGCCTCAATATTCCCAGGTTCACCAGCTGAGCAGGAGAGGACACTAGCAACTGATCCCTAGACATGCTAGAAGGAATAGACAAAACAATGTTGGAATACAGGGAGATATCAAGCCCCCCAAGCCACATCATACTGTTTGATTGACAATAGCTACACATACACCGGTGTTTCATAGTGTCATAGTGTACTACTAGGCTATCTGCCCTAGTGCATGTATAAGCCTAGCCATAGTGATGTGGCTATTGCCACCCTTTATAGTGATAATAAGTGTACAGAATAGATTCTGAATATTGTGCCTCTGACTTAGTAGTGACACATTATGACCCCCTTACGTAATTGAATAACATGACTGTGTCTCTGTCTAGTCTGTGCCTCCGTCTCATATGCAGTTGTCCAGATGTCTCCTGAAGAGAGTCAGTGAGGGACTCTGTCAAACATGAACTGGGATACTCTGCTAGAGTGTGAGATGCCTCTGGGTTATGACTCTGTCCCTCCAGTATGTCCTATACATGTATGTGCTGAGGTTCAAATACTCAGCTCTCATGGCTCTGGTGGATTTGGATTGCTTGCAGTGGAGCATGTCCACCAAATCCTGATTGGACATGGTCTTGTATGTCAGGCATAGGTCACCTGTAAGTATGCGGTATGACACTGAACAAAGCTGGACTTCCTCTATTCTGGAAGCATATGACATGTGTTGAAGAACCCTGATCTTCATGGTAGGTACTTTTCGGGTGCAAAGGTGCAAAAGGCAGGATCTGCCCTGTACAAAGCTGAACTAGGTGGGAACAAGGGTCCGTAGGTCAGTAATGTGTCTGTGTAAGAGCTCCATGACTCCTCCCATATCTTTGCAGACAAGGCTGGTTAAGCATGTGTGGTGGTAGTTGCCATGGTCTGTGGAGGCATCTCCTTTGTGGAGTGGGACCACTGTTGCCGTATGCCAGTGTTCAGGTACATATCCTGTAGCAAGACTAAGGTTAAATAGCAGTTGTATATATGGGTCCAGCCCCTTCTGGAGTTCACATAGCATGCAACTGGAGATACCAGCAGGTCCCATGGATGCTGTGTACTTGTCTTTGCTGAGTGTGGCTCTCACATGGACATCCAAGATGACAGTGAGGTTACATACAGCAGTGATAACTATCTTGTTTTGGGGGTGAGGGAGGGGTAAATCGCACTGAAGCTGTCCGGAATGTTGCCAATATCTGTCAGGTCACTGGAATATATGTTGTTGTGTACCAACTCTGAGCATATCCGAGGGTTCACAACCAGGTGTCTGACATAACTGAAGAAAGCAGTGTGGTTACCTTCATTGTCTTTGGTGATTTATGTCCCCAAGTTGACCTTGCATGTCTTTATGAGATAATGTAGCTTTCTACTAGTGCTGATCACAGCTGTCTTCCCTTTTGGAGATGTAGCTCTGTCTTGCATTAGTAACCCTCATCTGTCATACAGTTTGTTTATGGCTGGGGTCCACCAGACAGGACACTTTCCCTTTGTGGAGAGGGTCCTGTTTTCAGTTGTGATTGTATGGTCCATGCTGTCTGACATCTAGCTAAGGGGAGGTCATTGTGGTTCTGCAGTTATCTTTCATCAGCATTAGAAATGACCACAACAGCCCCTGTGGGTGTACCTCATGCAGACACATCCAGCACCTGTAAAGTCCACAACAGTACCTCACCAGGAGTATGACAGAGCTGGAACACATGTAATGTGTAGTCTGATTAAACAGAGTGCAGCTCCACACACTGCCATGCTGTCCACCCAGATGCAAGCTGTGCCTGATGTAGAAAGCCATGTCCAAGCTGGAATCAATGCACATGCTGCACCTTGTACAATCTGAATGGCAGGGAGCTATGCACATGAGGGACCTGAACCCCAGCACTGACATATATAGGACAGGCTGTACTGCATTATCCAAAACACAGAAGCCACCCCCACACATGAGTAAACTACCAGTACAGGTTGTCCATAGAGACACTGGTTGAGTCCCTCAACAGGAATCCTAATGAGTGGATGGGAGATGGGAGGTTTACCCTGGGTATCAATGTTATGTCACAGGTAGACAGAGGCACAGTATACTAAACAAGACATATGACATGGCAAACTACGCTTACAATGTGTTGATGGACAAACACATTCTCCGACTAACATTAGGTCAAGATACCTCTTGAACACAGCCAGCAAGGTGCTCTGCCTCAAATGGACCAGGATTGTATTCCACAGCATAGGGAGTCTCCGAGTGATAACTCCATCCCTCCAACATGTCCAACATACATCCCTGCTAAGGTGTAAGTCACCTGCACTAGTGGTTCAGGTGGATCTTCTGAGTCTGAGGTGGAGCATGTCCATTAATCTCTGTTTGGACATGGCCTCGCATGTCAGGCACATGTCACCTCTAAGCAGACGGTATGTGAGTGAATAGAGTGTGAGTGTCTTCAATCTGGCAGCATATGACAGCTGTTGGGGTTCCTTGATCCTTTAGGTGGGGGACAGTCAGGGTGTCTCCAATTGCTGCAGATGTTGGGTGAGATACAGCCAGAATAGGGCATTCGACTCAATCACCGGTCTGATAAGTGAAGAGTACAGGGGAACAATGACCCACTAGATCTGGATGTGAATCCCATCCTGATCAGGTGGGCAATGTAGAAGGTCTTCCTAGCCACTTTAGCAATGTGAGTCTCAGAAGAACGGCGACTGTCAACCTGGGTCCCCAGGTCCATGATAACCTCCTCTGTGCTTAGAGGATTGCCACCTATATGGTAGCTTGGGGTCACCTTGCTTTTCCTGAAGGGTATGTCTACACATGTTGTGCACTTTGACTTCAGGCCATGGCCCTGGCACCAGCTATCAGTTACTGTGAGTCCCTTCTGAAGGATATCTGTGTGTGATGCACTGTCCACTATGGTGCCCAGTGTGCAGTCATCTGCTAACATTGTCATCCAAAGTCCTCCCATGTTGGCCTGTACTTCTGGGAAGTACATGACAAACAATGGGGGCCAAGGACTGAGCCCTGTGTGACACCACCTGTGACCAACCTGGAGTCTAAAATAGTGCCAGCAACTCTAACCCTGTGGGTCCCGTCCTTAAGCCAGTTTGCAACCCATCTTGTGACATATGGGTTTACATTTTAGTTGTTAGGGTTTTCCACAATACCTGAGTGGGGTATTGTGTTGAAAGTGTTTGCAAGGCCAAGGTAGGCTGTATGGACTGCCTTTCCCCAACAATGGCCTAAGTGACCAATTTGAAGATGTCAACCCAGTACAAAAGGCATGATCTGTCCCTGACCAAGCCAAAATGGGATGGGTACAATGTCTGCATGTCCCCTATATCTTTGTTTATGAGCTCAATTATGATCCTCTCCATAGATTTGCAGACTACACTTGTTAAGCTTATGGGGCAGCAATTAACAGGGTCTGTAGAGGCACTGCCTTTGTGCAGATGTGCACAACTGGACCCTAACCAGGCTGTTGTGCACACTATGGAAATGTAAAGCAGTGATAGGACTAAAGCCCAGGATACTGACCACCACAGTGAAAGTACTGAAACACTACACTAGACAGTGCTACAGTGTTAGGTTAGTATGAACGGATGTTGACAATTGTGTGCAAAGTATCCCATGCAAAACCTGCAGGCACAGTATACTCCCTGTTTTGTTCACACAAAAAGCATTCGGACAGTAACTACACAACATGGCACAGAACACACAACCATAAACTGGAGGTATTTGTTGAAGGTCACACTCATCCACAAATGTGATGGGCTGCAGAGTTCAACATATGTAAAGCCCACACTGGGCATGCTCACACACTTAGGTAGGGGTTTGAATCCAGCAGGTGGCAAGTGTGTGTGAAGGGGGGTAAGTGTGTGTGTAAGTGTGTATGAAAGAAACATCCCTTTTGGCAACTGGGAAAACACACCACAGGATGATCATTCCACTTTCTAAACTCTGATGATGTCAGCACCCTATAAATATATCAGGGGAAAGGAAATCCCCCAGTAATGCGAATAGCGCGCTGTGCTAATGTGTCCGTCTCTAGTGTCATAACATAGTTAGGTAGGGATTTGAATCCAGCAGGTGGCAAGTGTGTGTGAAGGGGGTAAGTGTGTGTGTAAGTGTGTATGAAAAAAACATCCCTTTTGGCAACTGGGAAAACACACCACAGGATGATCATTCCACTTTCTAAACTCTGATGATGTCAGCACCCTATAAGTATATCAGGGGTAAGGAAATCCCCCAGTAATGCGAATAGCGCGCTGTGCTAATGTGTCCGTCTCTAGTGTCATAACATAGTTAGGTAGGGGTTTGAATCCAGCAGGTGGCAAGTGTGTGTGAAGGGGGTAAGTGTGTATGAAAGAAACATTCCTTTTGGCAACTGGGAAAACACACCACAGGATGATCATTCCACTTTCTAAACTCTGATGATGTCAGCACCCTATAAGTATATCAGGGGAAAGGAAATCCCCCAGTAATGCGAATAGCGCGCTGTGCTAATGCGTCCATTTCTAGTGTCATAACATAGTTAGATAGGGGTTTGAATCCAGCAGGTGGCAAGTGTGTGTGAAGGGGGGTAAGTGTGTATGAATGTAACATCCCTTTTGGCAACTGGGAAAACACAACACAGGATGACCATTCCACTTTCTAAACTCTGATGATGTCAGCACCCTATAAGTATATCAGGGGAAAGGAAATCCCCCAGTAATGCGAATAGCGCGCTGTGCTAATGCGTCCATCTCTAGTGTCTTAACATAGTTAGGTAGGGGTTTGAATCCAGCAGGTGGCAAGTGTGTGTGAAGGGGGGTAAGTGTGTATGAAAGAAACATCCCTTTTGGCAACTGGGAAAACACAACACAGGATGACCATTCCACTTTCTAAACTCTGATGATGTCAGCACCCTATAAGTATATCAGGGGAAAGGAAATCCCCCAGTAATGCGAATAGCGCTGTGCTAATGCGTCCATCTCTAGTGTCTTAACATAGTTAGGTAGGGGTTTGAATCCAGCAGGTGGCAAGTGTGTGTGAAGGGGGGTAAGTGTGTATGATTGATATATCCCTTTTGGCAACTGGGAAAACACACTACAGGATGCACATACCCCTTTCTAAACAATATCACAATTATGTATGGCTTTTGATTACAGACATGCCATGTGTGTTGTGCACACACAGAATGCCCATGTGTGTGGGTTGTCCCTCACAATAATGCATGACATTGATTACACCGTTATGGCAATGAACACATGATGTATGTGTGTGCCAAATACACATATGTACCTGTGACTTTCAATAGTTACCATGTGTGATGCCTGCCACATGTGAATACATGGTATTTGCACAGGGTAACATTATGACCGTGGTCTTCTGTGCAGATGCTGCATGTGGGATGTGTATATACAGTGTGAGATGTAGATGCTATCAGCCTAGTAGTGAGGGATGCACACCTGGTCTGGGGCATAAAGTCTACATGTTGTTGATGTACAGGAGCTGCATGTTCTCACCTGTTGTGGGAGTGGTAAGACAGTATTCCATAGCAATGCAGTGACTGCATGCTAAGAACCATTCAGCTAGGGTGTTGTAGCTACACTTATTCATTAGCATTCAGTAATTTGTCGGAATCCCTGGTGAGGGTCTGATGCCAACAAAGGTCAGGGGTCTACCAGCCTGTGTCACTTGCTCAGTGATCACTTCCATGTTCCCTATCATGTATCCCAGTGAGCGACATCCCACATCAGCTGTGGTGGCATGGACAATGACTGAGTCATATGTGTCCATGCATCTGACTGACTTGTATGTTGTTGTTACAGTTTGGCCATGTGTTTCCATCTCATACATGTGATGTACATCAATGGGTAGGGGATAGGGTTGACTGTGTACATGTGGCAGCTGTGACATTACTACATGACACACATATTCCACAACTGTACCATAGAGGTGACTGACAACTGACCTTTGCACATGCTACCGAGTATTGAGATTACATTGGTGATTGACAGCACATAGGGCCAATGGTGAAAAAGAGACATAGGTCCATAGGTTCATACAGGGATATCTGCCCAGGGCATGTATCCACCTAGCCAGAATGTGTGTGCCTTTCAACATGCATAGTGAATCT
This sequence comes from Protopterus annectens, assembly GCF_019279795.1. Taxonomy (NCBI): domain Eukaryota; kingdom Metazoa; phylum Chordata; order Ceratodontiformes; family Protopteridae; genus Protopterus; species Protopterus annectens. The sequence goes on from NC_056750.1 coordinate 32,562,610, forward strand.
GTCTTGCTATGCCCTTTTCCAAGGTTAGTATACTGTGCCTCTTTCTCACAGTGACACATAAGTGATACCCAGGGTAACCCTACAATGTCACATCCAGTCATTAATATCACTCTTGAAGATAGTCACTGAGTCAGTCTGCTTAACCTCTATTGGGATAATAATCAGGAATGAAGGGAGCCTCTGAGTTGTGAATGTGCCCCTCCACCATGTCCTATGTATATCACTCCTGAGGTTCAAGTATTTCCAGCATGTATCCTGGTGGGATCTGGATATTCTGAGATGCAGCATGGCCATTAAGTGAGGGTATGACCTGGCCTTCTATGTCAGGCACAGATTGCCTATGAAGAGGCAGTATGTCACTGAGTAGAGCTGCTGCTACTTTAACCAGTCAGCATGTGGCATCTGTTTGAGCACTTTGATCCCCTTGTCGAGGTACATATGTGGTAGCTCCAGTTGCTGCAGGTGTCTGGTAAGGTGCATGCCGACAGGTTCATCATAGTCAATTATGGGCATGATGAGGGATGAGTAAAGGGGCACAATGTCCTCCCCTGGCCTACATGTGGATCCCATGATGATGTAGCCCATATAACATGCTTACCTAACCACTTTGTCCATGTTGTTGTCAAATGGTAGAATGCTATCAACCTGCGTACCCCAAGGTCCATAATTCCTTGGTCTGCACTTACTGGATTAACACATATGTGGTACGTTGTGGTCACTTAGTGTTTGACAAAGGGGATGACTATACTCTTTCTGTCATTCACGTTGAGGCCATGGCTGTGGCACAAGTCGTGTGTTTGCAAGAGTCCCTTTGGAGGATGCGTGTGTTAGCTGGTGAGTTGATTATGGTGTTCGGTCTGCAGTCACCTGCGACTTGCTGAGCCACAGTACTTCCATGTTGGCCTGTACCTATGACAAATATATAATGAACATGACAGCTCCTAGGGCTGTGCCTTGTGGGACACCACTTGTACCAGGTTGGAGGCTGACATGGCTCCAGCAATTCTACCATGTGTGTTCTGCCCTTGAGCCACTGTGCAATACCCATAGTGACATAGGGGTTAATATGTACACTGGTGAGCTTCCCTAGAATGCACAAGTGGGGTATTGTATCCAAGGCTTATGCAAGGTCCAGGTAGGCTGTGTGGACTTCCTACCCCTTGACAGTGGCCTTGGTGACTGTTTCAAAGAAATCAAACAGGTTTGATAGGCAGGATTTGCCATTGACAAAGCCAAACTGTGTATGATGACATGTCTGTAGGTCCACAATATCTAGATATGTGAGGTTCATGATGATCCTTGCCATAGCTTTGCAGACAAAGCTAGTCAGACATATGGGGCGAGTAGTGTCCAGGATCTGTGACGGCACCACCTGAATGTTGAGGGACCACTGTTGCTGTATGCCACTCTCTGGCCACATATCATGTATTAAGGCTGGGATTGAACAGTGGTGTTATGTCTGGGTGTAGCTCTTCTTGTGGTTCATGTAGGACACAGCCTGGGACACTGTCTGGTCCCATTGATGCAGTGTTTATTGCTTTGGGAAGGGCATCTCTTACCTGAGCATCTATGATGTCAGGGGGGGAAGCACTGTGCTGCGAGACATATTTGCCCTTTTGGTGTGGTGGGGAGAGAAGGCAGCATTGAACCTGTCCACTAGGATGATGGCAATGTCTGTGTGTTTTATATTTTGTGTGACATATTGGATTACCTCTGAGCATATCTGGGTAGTACCACCCAGGTTACTAACATAACTACAGACAGCCTTGTGATTATCCTCAGTGGCTTGTGGAATCCTCTCTCAAAGATGGCCTTAGACAATCATATGGGTGCCTGTAGTTGTCTTCCAATACTCATCGGTGGTGCCTTCACATTTTGGGAGGTTGTTGTATCATGTAGTGGCGTCATCCTTCTATTGTATAGTGTGTTTATGGCTGGTGTCCAGTGCCCAGGACATCTGCCTTTGGAGAATTGGGTCATGCTTTCATATGTGGCTTCATGATCCATGCATTCCTGAATGTGTCCACAGAATGCCTCTATACAGGTATCTGCAGTCTGGTCCATATTTTCAACAGGCCTTGGGCCTTTGAAGGTTTCCACATCATTTATGAGGGTGTGCACTTGCTTGACATGAGCTGTTGACAGGCGTGCAGCCCTCCAGACAGAGCAAGGTGAGGGTCACAGTCAGCTACCTGTTGGGTGATAGAATGTGCCACATAACACAGGCACACAGGTCACTCCACAGCAAGTACAGCTATGAGGCAGACATTGTCCATGCTGGTGCAAACAACCTGAGACGTACCTCCCTGGACCACATGGAAAGAGACACAGAGGAGCTCTTACAGCACCCTCTCAAACTCAGGACTCCCACACAGCCTTCATACTGACACAGGAGAGTTTAGATTACTCTGCAAACACCATCATACTGGGTGATGCCAGCTACCCAAACATAGACTGTGAACATTACACAAGCCACAATACCCAAGCTCTAAGGTTCCCATTGATCAGACATTCTTTGGCTATGGAACAGGTAAACAACCTTCCCGCAAGAGGGGCAGATATACTAGAGCTGATCTTTACAAACATGAGTACAAACTGCTCACCACTGGGAGTATATCCCTCATTGTTGCAATCAAACCATATACTAATCACACTGGAGTTCTGGATCCCCCACATATGCAAACCTCCAACACATCGATGTGTGTGTGGGAAATGACCCTATTAGCAACTGTGACAGTATCGTACAGGATGCAGATCCCCCTTTTGAAACACTGATGATGTCAGGACTGTATAACTATATCACCTGTAGTAAAGTCCTCCAGTAATTTGCATAGCGCTCTGCTAATGCGTCTTTCTTCAGTGTCATAACGTAGTTAGGTAGGGGTTTGAATCCTGCAAAGGGAATGTATGTGTGTTAGTATGAGTGTGGTTTATGTGTGTGCACTATGCTGGGAGGGTTAACTGCCTTTTGCCAACTGGGAGAACACACTACAGGGTGCACATCCCTCCTCCTACACACAGATTATGTCAGCACCCTCTAAGTACAGCATTAGTAAAGATTTCTCCAACTACTGCAAATAGCACACTCTGCTAATGTGTCTGTTTCTACTGTCATTGCACAGTTAGGTATGGGTTTGAATCTTGCAAATGGAAAGTATGTGTTTTACTGTTGGTGGGGTTAGTGTGTGTGCACAATGATGGGGTGGGATGTGGCTTTTGCCACATGGGGCTATGCACTGCAGGGTGGTCATTACCCTTAACAAGCAGTGATGTTGATAGCACCCTATACAAACAAAACTACAAAACAGAAGGTGGTGGTACTGATAACACATGTAAGGTAACACTTCTTCAAGTAATGTCCACAAAACGGAGTAGGATAATCAAACAATTCTTTTATTCTATACAGACAACATGACAACAGACAACTAACTGCCAGTACTCAGTATAGTGTTACATGCTACTGTAACACGCACATGTACCCGAATATACCTAGATAGTGTTCTGAAGCCTGAATGTGGCAAGTGTGTGGATGTGGGATGTGTCTGTGTGTGCATTTCCGTATGGGAAACATGTTTGATGTGGCAATCAGGGTACTACAGTACCTGATGCACATTACATCTTTCAACTGATGAGGTTGCTTGCACCCTGTGAGTACATGTAGAGAAGGGGATGCCGGTAGTAAACAACATAGTGCACTTCTGAAATGTGTACCTGTCATGTATCAACAGCTACTCATGTAGGGTGATAAAAATTGTGAATGGCAGGTGAGCGTCTGCATGTGTGTGGGTAGCAGGGTGTGTATAAATGCATGTGTGACAGAACAGATACATGTAGCTGAATCTACATAACAGCACAAGATGCGCATTGCCATAGTCAATGTTAGCATGTGATGGTGTGCAGCTGGTACACTTTGTTAAGTAGTATGGGTGCAGATAACAATTGAGGACATTCATACAGTTACTGCAGCAGGACTGCTGGGATATACACACAATTATACTGCAACAGTCAACAGTTACCAACATGTTACTACTTATACACATCTATGCAGTCACCCTGTGCATCAGCAACGTGTTTACCTTTACCTGCACCGATGTTGTAGTATGCAGGAGGTGGCACAGTGTCATCATATGCACAGGGTGTGGGTTAGGTATGCCCAAGCCGGCCACTGGTAACACCAATTGACATGTGCAGTACAGGGTGGACCGTTGTTGGTGCAGTGTGTGTGTGTATGTGTTTGCCCTAGGTGTTAGGTTTCTGCATGTGTGTAAGCACACACACAGTCCCACATAATGGCTGCCATGTACAGGGTTTTGTGGACAGCCACAGACTGCACCTGTCAGGTCATCCAGATCAGTGTCTGGGCATGGACACGGTACCTGTGCCTGGCAGGGGTGCTACGGGCCGTATCCGGTACTAACCCAGACTGGGTACTGTCATCGGAAGCAGGGGTGTGTTGACTGGACACAGTTCCCTGTTGGGACTGTCCAGAGCCACGTGCACGTGGTCTCCTGGGGCGTCTGGATGACAGCACAGACCCAGCATTGCTGGGGCTGGTGCTGGCACTTGAGGCGCGCGAGTGGGCCTGTTGTCGTCCGCGGCCACTGCCAGCTGGTGCTCTTGCTGGCATACGGCCAAGTCGACGTTGCAAACGCACACCATCGCCCTGGCCCATGGACATCTGGTTGTGGAGCAGTTGTTCTATGCCCCCCCAACGTCTGTCAACGACATCTGTGAAGTTACGGATAGCATTCGCAACATCACGCATGCCGTCTGTCATGGCTATGCGACATGTTCTCAGCTCCCTCAGACCCTGTCTGGTGTACCTTTCCATACGTGCCTGTGCCTGCATGACAGTTCTAAACATAGTGGAGGTTGACATACCTCCTTGGGCACGTCGGCCAGAGGCAGTACGGCCACGGATGCCCCCATGAGAACCCATGGGTGACTGTCTGCGTGGTACCATTGGAGGCCCCTGCTCATGGCTGCCTTGTGGGGATGCATGTACCACAGGTACCACATTACCCTGATCTATGCCCACTGCTGACTGTCCATTACCTAGGGGCAATGGTGACAAAGGATGTAACGGCAGGATGACTGTGCGCATTGACAGGGTTGAAAGCTGTGTACTGTCAATTGACTGACCAATGGCGGACCCAGACACACCTTCCTGCACCATTACAGACATTTCATCATCATCAGTACCTGGGGCACAAGATTCAGGTTCCCTGCTGCAGGTCACCAGAGCAGCACCAGAACCTACGGGAGGAAAACATGGAACACAGATTACAGTCTCAATACATATTTGAAAGAGATGCACTTCAATACTAATGTACACATTCAGAAATGGACCCATGCACTCATGGACACTAACACACATGCACACTTGGGCACAGGCACACTTGCACACATGCACACCCCACAGTAAACACACACATCAGTACCGTGTTACACTACTCAATTTACTACCTGTCAATTACAGTTATTGTGAACACAGTCACCAGCATGTCTACTACAGAGTTACACTACTCTTCCTAGTTTTATAAATTGTTTTACAGATAATGTTAAAAAGACTCACCAGCATGTATGGCCTGCCTCATTGCTAGATGGGAGGGACCTGGAAGTGTGAAGAGAGTAATGTCAGTGGGCACATGTGTGCCATTCGTTTTGCACATGATACAGTACAGTAGTACACTAGTTCCCTTATACACATCAGCTGCACATCATGTCTGTATATATATCATGATGACAGATACATACCACATGCACACCTTATGCGTGCATGAAGTAACAGCGTACAGAACAGTCATATGTACATACCAGGAGTTAACTCTAATCTCACCCTTACCTCTCTTCAAACGTCAACTCAAACTGTACTTCCAAAACCACTGGCTTTGTTCTTCTTGGAGTCCAGGCTAACGTCCCTCTCCCTACCCTCTCTTCACCTTTAACCCCTCATTGTGCATAGAAACTAGCTTCTACCCTGTTTCTTTCACCTTGATGTCCTTCTATGCTCTGACCTACTTCTCCCATCCCTCCCACCTCCTCTTGACTGTCTTCCTTCTTTTCCTCACTTCCCTTCTTGACTCCTGCCTCTTCCATATCATTGTATCTGTCATACTCCTTCTACTTCTCTACCCTCCTGAGCCCTAACTATTATGTATATGGCTTTTGCCTTATTGCATAACCATTATGCTTTAGGTAGGATTGCTTTGAAACCAACGGTACATTGTGTATGACTCTAAACTGTTTGACTTCCTTACATGTATGTTGATTTAATTAACAGGCTGGTGTACAATTCTATTATGTTGGCTGTCTGTATTAACAACTTGTCTGTCTGCCTTTATTACGTTATGTGTGGAGCTTTTCTCCACAGGCCTCTTATGAAAATGAACTTATATCCAGCTAGACTATCTGGGTCAACAAATGTAAAAGTAATAACAGTAAATGAATATGGCATCTTACCTGCACGCTCGCTGTCTTGCTGCTGTGTGGATCCAACCTCCATCAGGATGCATGATTGTTGCTGTTGTTCTGGGGCTGGATCCACAACACTTAGCAGTAGCCCCTCCTGTCTGGTGAGGGGGGGATGTGTGGCCACATACCCACCTGTGGCAACCTGTTGCCTGCGGATATCTGCAGCACGCTGGCGGACATTTCTTATCAAATCACTGCAGTGATGTCTCACCTGCTCATATGTCCTATCATGCATGCCAACATCATTTATCCTGCTAACGAGGTTTTGCCACAGTGCAGACCTCTCCTGCTGATTCTGGGTGGTGCGTGAGAACAGGATGGCATAGTCACGCACCAGGCTCTGGTGGATCACGTCATCCTCTGCAGCAGAGTAGGCAGGATTCCTTTTGGTGCCATGTCTATCTGGAAAGGTACACAAACAGGTTATCAGCATAGTATCTCAACAATACATGGTACACATTCTATACAGGGAGTGTTAACTTCTACTTATTACTGCTTGGTTAAAACCTGATTACAGTGTAGCTATCATTCTATATCATTTGTACTAAGTACTTGGCCTTCAGACCGGTTGTTTTACATTAGGGAGGTTGGTGGCAAGCACTGTGGTGGCAGGACACATATCTTTCATCCATTGAAGTTGGGAACTGCTGATTGTGGGCCCAGTGTACAAGTGTATTACTTCTGGTATGGGCAGTTGGCCTTCAGGCCAGTTATTTAACATTAACGAGGTTTGTGGTCTGCACTCGTGTGTGACAATAGGCTGTACTCTGCCATTCATAGCTGGGGACATCTGGTTTCAGGTTTATAGTGCCTGCATATCTGAGCTGTATCTTACTGACATTGCTACACCTTGTTTGTTGTAGCAAACACTACATCCAGGCCTCCTGGATCTACCTTTGTTTATATGTTTGTTATCTGTTAGCTTGTTATTTCACTGGTATGCTACTTCCACATAGTACACATCTTCTCAACACATCTGTGACTCACTACTGATATCTGCATTGCTTACTGTATGTACTTCCATGTTACACATGACAGCAAGTGACTGCTTGTCATTGTTGCATTTACTTAATTGTGACACATTGCACTTAGGTTACCTGGCATTTGCTCACTGACACTTTTATATCAGTCAGCAGTTGTAGGTAATGTCAGTACACCCTCACTCCCCACTGGACCTTGTTTTCAATCATTAGTGATTACAGAGTTCACAATAGTATTCTAGCATGTCCAGAGGTCAGTTGTCAGTTCCCTGCCAGTCCAGCTGGTGAGTGTGGTACTCCAGAGACAATGTTAGAACAGATGCATGTACACAGACAAACCCATCCTCCTAACAACAAATTCAAACTCATGTGAGTGATGCAACCATATACCAGACTGGAGGCTAGGCTCTGTCTACTCAATACCGCCATAACCAGTCAGGTGGCAAAGGGGATCACTCACTACACTTCCAGTCTCACGTAGACCTACCACAACAGCGGACCTAACACATGATCACACATGATCATACTTGTAGGCTCAGACCACAGCTCTGCCTATGCAGCAGAGACCTCCTAAGCAGACATCCAGGCAACCACTACCACATAAACGAACATGTGCAACACATATCACACAAAGCCAATGTGCTGAACACTCACAGCCATTAACAGTTAACAACACACCTCATACACCTGTACTAGGTGCCTCTATCATCAGGCACACTCACATCACGTTCACCAGGCTTAACGAGGTGAGGGTCACGGTGTGCAGCCTGTCAGGCACTATGACCTGCCACATAACACAAACACTCAGGTAACCCCAAGGCAGGTACAGGTATGACTCAGTCAATGTCCATGCTGCTGTGAATGGCCTGACACATTCCTCCCTGGACTACATGACATGAGACATTACAGAGCTCTCTGAGCACGTAGCCCGAGACAGTTTGACCCTGACCTTGAGTAGCATCCTACCCTCACCTAGAACGATGCCACAATATCAAGGCATGATGATCCCTTCCAACAAGTGACTGACATACTGGTGTCATTCACAGGTGTGCCAATGCCTGCCATCTTGGGGTGGTATGCTTTGCTAGGGACAGCTTGCACCTGTCACCACAGTCCTATTGACATTTGGCGGAGCCTCCTGCTACACCCATAGTGCCTGTAATAGGCAAGGCTCATAAGGCAAACCCACATCCATTTGTATCACAAAGGATGAGGAAGTAAGAGTGATGCTACTCAACACTGGACGTCTAGACCCAAGGATGCACGCACTCAAAACCCTACCTAGCATTCTGGACATCGATATCTGTGCAGTAACATGAACCTGTTTCAGGTTTCACAGGAGCACACCAGTACTACCACGTTATAGCTGTTACCATTCTTGTCGGCCCCAACACTTGAACAAGGGAGGGGGAGTATCAGTATTCAATGCAGATTCCCACGCCTCCACATTGGTGGCACAGTACAACATAGGTGTTAGGCCATTGAGTACAGAAGACGTAGTTGGGGACCTGGGGAAGAAACATGGTAGCGGTCTGTCATTTGTCTACCACATGGCCAACGTGGATTGGCAGACATGTTATATAGCCCAGCTAATCATGAGTGATTCACATGTATAGCAGGGGAGGTCATTGTGCCTCTTTACTCATCCATCATCAGGCCTATAATTGCGTACAATGCACCTTTTGGGATGTACCTAACCAGACACCTACAGCAACTGGTACAGGACAACAGTACATCATCAAGGGGATGCAATGGCTCACACAGATGTCATATGCTGCCCAGGTAAAGTGAATCCAGCTGGACTCAGTGGCATACTGCCTGTTCAGAGGCAATCTGTGCGTGCCATATACAGCCATGTCCTACCTAGCAGTAATGAACGTGATGCACCTCAGGCAATCAGAGTCCCATACAGCCACATGCTCAGGAGAGCTGGACATCAGCACTGACATACATGGACATGCTGGAGGGGCATATTCCTAACCGAGAGGCTCCCTTCACTCTGTAATGAGCTCACACTACTGGTTAGGCAGAGTCCCTCATTGACTCTCTTCCATAGGAATCTGGATGAGTGGATGGAGATCATAGTTGTACCCCAGGTATCACTTCTATGTCACTGTTAGACAGAGGCACAGTATACTAAAGTCGGACAAGGGCATAGCAGCATAACTTGTAATTGGGTGGCAAAAGACAAACACATTCTACTAGGCTTACCAATGCCCTAGGGCAAATAGCCTAGTATGAACCTATGAACTGTTCATTCTCAACTGTTCGAGCTCATTACAGAGTGAAGGAGCCTCTCGGTTAGGAATATGCCCTCCAGCATGTCCATGTATGTTCTATTCAGTCGCCACGCTTGCTCAGAGGTGACCTTTGCCTAACATACAAGGCCATGTCAAACCCAGATTTGATGAATATGCTTCACCTCAAAAAATCTAGATCCATCAGAGCCACAAGGGCGGGAGACTTAAACCTCGACACGGCTATTAATAGGACGTGCTGGAGGGATAGATTCATCACCCAAAGACTCCCTATGCTGTGGAACAAAATCCCGGTATATGTGAGGCAGAGCACCTCGCTGGCCTTGTTCAAGAGAAATCTTGACCAATGGATGGGAGATCGCAGATATACCCCAGGGATTACCTCAGTGTCACTGCTCGACAGAGGCACAGCAAAATAATGGGTATAGTTCCCAATACTAAAGGGGTGGCATAAGCCACAAAACGATGGGCTAGGCTTGTAAATGCCCTCGGGCAGATAGCCTAGTATGAACCTATGAACATGTGTGTACTGCTATAGTACTTCTGCCATATGTTGCATGTGTGTGTTGTGGGGGATGCACAGGTAATGGCCAGATACGTCTGCACAGGTGACACGTCTGACACATTCTGGGTGTTCATCCATACATACTGGATGTGTGCTGCCATCCAACCCTATGATGTGGACACACATTACTCAGCCTGGATATACATATCCGAACAACACCACCACAAGCACAGTACACTACCTTGCTATGTATGCATGTAATTACACAGTTATTCAGTAGTTATGACAGTGATGCTATCCATGCAGCCCACTGGGCCAGTGGAAGCCACAACACACACCGCCAGCACCTTTGCATATGCTTACCACAGACATCCCACATACTGCATGTACTGTGCACACAGATATCTAACCCAGAACAACTGCACACCACTTATTAATCCTGTCCAGTGGACTACAGATACAGGCATATTGTATAACAATAGTAGGAGGCTACTGCAGCACAGGGCAGATTCACATGACGGAAGGCATCTGTTGTCTGCAGTGTTAAGATGCTTCACATTCACCAAATGCACAGATATTGGCAACATTGTTGCAGACAGTTTAGGTGCAGGTACCCCCATTGTCCTACACACGTGTTATTAGTTATCCCAGATGACTGTAACCTCCATATCCTCTCACATGTCCAGGTGAGAGCCACCCTCATCATTGCAGAACACATATCATCACTGTTACGAAATGGTATCCCTGGATGTGTGCTACATTCACCCCTGGAGGACATAGCACCACATGACAGACTGATATTAATCCCTGGCCATACTACAGGATATGTACCTGAACAGTGCCATACATACACAGTGGTCCCACACCAATGAGGAGGAACCTCTACTGACCCTGGGAACTACTGCATCATATGCACAACTGGCCTTGTGTTCTAAGCTATGGAAGTGTTAGTTATGGCCCACATGTACAACAATATTACATATGTTTATATTTCATGACTATGTACACACAACCTATCTCATGGACATACCTATAGATAGTGAACTATGATACATTTGGAGGTGTCACAGTATACACAGGATTAACCTGCTACTTTGCATTACCTGTGTTTATGGCAGCTGTTGCTGTGCCAGTGTTGCTGCTTGCTCCTTGCTGCTTGCTGCTGCTTTTGCTGCTGGCAGTCCTAATATTTGTTTGGTTGTTTTCTCTGTCTCTCTCTCTCTCTCTTTCTCCGTAGTGTTTGTGCAATGAATGTATTGCGTGAGTGTAGTGTGGGTACTCAATGCTTTTGTAGGTATCTGCATAGGTCCATGTGATGGCCTCTGCACCAATTGTAAGGCAGCATTTGCTAATTGCATGCAGCTGGGTGTGTACTGATTGCATGTCTCACTGTGATTTCAGGACACTGCTATAAAAGGGTATGTGAGATAGGCGTTGCCCTTTCAGATTGTAGGGCGTGGACCATGCTGGTATGCTGTTGACAGTGTTTTGTGAGTGTGAAGGTTAGTACATCTCCCATGCTTCATGCTGTGTTGTAGATTCAGGTTGCTGCATTTATCTTGCCTGTTCCCTGTAGTGAGTGTGTATGCATACTGACACCTACAACTATATGTCATATGTATTGCTATATAAATATATATATATCTGTGTACATATACATACTTTCATATATGTACATTAGCTGACATTATTGGGTACAAGCTAACAATTAGCAGGGCTGTTTCTGTTAACACTACACTAGTATGGGAATCCAGTAATTGGGACTATAAAAGTCTGCATGACATGCTTTGGGTAGTAGACATACTATATTGCCTTTATCTTCATTCCTACTATTACATGTTCCACTTATTTAGCACTATATTCCTGTATGAGAGTCATGGCTTAGTGGTAGGTCATACAGACTAGTGTTACAATGGTCTTGTGGTAGGGCCTACTAGTATGCTCATATTCTGCTTTTGAGTTGAGTATAGGGACTATCAATCAAAGTGCTGGAGGCACCTTTAAGCAGTTAAAGGGGTTAGTAGGTCTCACAGGAGCCAGGCTGTGTTGCAGATTCTGGTTGCTGCATATATCTTCACTGTTTCCTGTAGTGAGTGTGTATGGCTACTGAGACCTACAACTATATTTCATATGTATTAATATATATTTATATATATGTATGTGTAGATATACATACCTTCACATATGTACATTACCTTACGTTACTATGTACAAGCTAACAGGTAGCAGGGCTGTTTCTGTTCACACTGAACTAGTATGGGAATCCAGTAATTTGGCCATTAAAACTCTACCTGACATGCTTTGGATAGTACATCTCCTATATTGCCTTTATACTGATTCCTACTATTACATGTTATATTTATTTTAGCACTGTGTTCTTTTGAAGCAGGCATGGCTTAGTGGTAGGTCATACAGACTAATGTTACCAAGGTCCTGGGTTCGAGACTGACAGTGGGATTTTTTTTTACTTTGCAAACTTTCAAACTGAGTACAGGACCTGTCAATCAAAGTGCTGAGGCCACCTTTAAGCAGTTAGAAGGGTAAGTAGGTCACACAGGGGTCAGGCTGTGTTGCAGATTCAGGTTGCTGCAATTATGTTCACTGTTTCCTGTAGTGAGTGTGTATGGCTACTGAGACCTACGACTATATTTCATATGTATTAATATATATTTATATATATGTATGTGTAGATATACATACCTTCACATATGTACATTACCTTACGTTATTATGTACAAGCTAACAGGTAGCAGGGCTGTTTCTGTTCACACTGAACTAGTATGGGAATCCAGTAATTTGGCCATTAAAACTCTACCTGACATGCTTTGGATAGTACATCTCCTATATTGCCTTTATACTGATTCCTACTATTACATGTTATATTTATTTTAGCACTGTGTTCTTGTAAAGCAGGCATGGCTTAGTGGTAGGTCATACAGACTAATGTTACCAAGGTCCTGGGTTCGAGACTGACAGTGGGTATTTATTTTTCTTTCCAGACTTTCAAAATGAGTACAGGACCTGTCAATAAAGAGGGCCATAAAGGCACTTTTAAGCACTTAAAACCAGGTCTGCCCGTTTATGCTGAGGTAAGGCATGCGCACTGGCAGTTAGCTTGTGGGAGCGTCGCGCAAACGGTGTGCGCTGGGATAAACCTTAATTGGCTAGTGACACACATGTTCAGCTAAGCACAGCTAGTTGCAAATGGTTTCAGCCTATTAAACCGGTGCTTAGCAACGGGCATGCAGTTTGCAGCTTTTTAAACACTACTCAGCTACGGGCACTCCGTCTCACAGCAGCTTAGCTATCAGTACATTTCTGACTATTTTTATTATTGTGTTACTTCGGAATATATGCTCCATTTCATTCCATTTTACAAAAGGGAATACATTTACATTTGTACAATACTGTCAGGGGGCTTTTTCGTGCTTATTTACAAAAAAAAAAAGGTTATTGTGGGGGCTCCAACCCTGCCTGCCTACTCTTAGGCCGGCAACTCTACCGCTAAGCTATTACTTCTTGGCTTACTTTGCATATTTAGTTCTTATATCCTTTTCCACTGACTGCTAACTGTGATTGCGCTAGTAGCACACACGCTGGCTGCACACAGTAGCAAACATTTACGGGGTTTAAAAAAAAAAAAAGGTTTTAATTTAATTTTATAACATCTCTTCACTTTATACAGTGATGGTCTATCGGGGCATGTGTTGTGTAGTGTGTTTATTCACATTTCCATGGCCTCTCTCGTGGCTGTTTACTTTCAGCCATTCTAGTCTTCCGGGGGCGTGTCCGCTTGCAGGGCTTAGCCTACAGACACGCCCCCTACTCTCTTACACGGACCGTGTAAGAGTTACTAGTGTGATTCAGCATGCCTCATGCACCTCATGCATATGCATGACATGCTGACATCACACAGTTTCACTGCAGCCTCCGTGTAAGAGTTATAACTCTTACACGGAGGCTTCCTGAATCTGGCCCAATGTCTTTGTGTGAATTTAGAGGACATATTATTTTCTATGAAGTATACAACTGGCTGCCATCTTTCAGAAAATAAATGTAGTTTGAAATTACAAGGTGGCCACCTATGAATAAATTAAGGATGCTTTAATTCACAGAAAGAGTAGTAGATGACTGAAATGACTTTCCTGAAGCCACAGTATTTAAATATGATAACAAATTTCAATACTCTATAGAACAAACATAAGGCAATTACTATAAAGGGTGGAATATTAAAAGACACTATTAGAAAAGTAGGATCTTCAGCTCACAAATATAGCAAATACGGGTCTACTAGATAGGTCAAGCAACTCTTATCTGCCATCATAATCTATATTATTGTGCTAAGTTCTGTCTGGTATATTATTTTTTCTTTTCTTTTCTTTTCTCTAAATAATGACTTACTCTGAAAAATTAGTCTCAAATGTCTTTTAAATGTATGCTTTCTTGGGCATCAGATGTGCTGTTCTCATTGTAACTGTTTAAGTCAAAATTCCATCAAAATCTTTTAGGAATCGCATATTGCAGTGTTTAATACAGTCAGTGTTGCATAGAAATATCAAATCTTGTAATATTTAAATGTCTAAATGCAGCACCTGGATCATTTAGGCCACAGATAACTGCTTCATTTGTCTAGGTTAATAAATCTACTAGAATCCTGAATTTTGATTTTATGACAGTAAGACCATGACCTTACATGATCTTGTTCATTCACTTCAGTGCTAGGACTAGCTACGTTAGTCAGCTCGTAGTTCAACACCTATAGTACTATCCCAGGCTCAAACTCCTCCCCTCACTCCCATAATGCATCATTCCTCTGTTTTTCTCTAGATTTCATTTGCTGATGGACCAAACACATCAGAAATACCCCTAAGCTCAAGCTAATTTTGGATATTCACACAGTTTATAGACAATAGCCCATTTTTTGGCTCCTTTATCTGCCTAATAGAATAATTAGGACATTTACAGTTGTTTATGTCAGTTTTGCTAATTGCACTTGGCTCTTTTTTCTTTGTTCTTTCCCTCTTTCACTCCTACCTAAGTTAGCTGGTAACTTAGGACCCTTTTGGGTTTGCAATAGCTAATTATTTCCCTTTTTATTAGCTTTGAAGAATAATAGATCTGAAAGGGTCTCAGGGTTTACGAATTGTGGAAGATGTCACCAAAGAACCCCCCCCCCCCGAAGATACAGATACATTTTTTGTCATATGCCGAGGGTCAATATTTATATGTTTTATGTGAGATTTGCTAAAATCTCAGCTCTAAAACCCTCCAGGTAAAGAGACCAAAACTGATTTTAGGAGGGTTGATTCCCTTTGGCTCTGTGGATGCCATAAGTTCTACTAGATTCCCTTTGACTCTGTGGATGTCATCAGTTCTACTAGCCTTGGCACTGAGTCTCTGAGCATCAAGGTCCATTGGATCCCAGGTCCTTAATTTCCATGCTTCAGTTCCTGCTTTAGATCCATTGCCCTTGTAGCCTGTCTCACTATGGTCATCAATGACCTTTGAGGTCCCAGTGCCAAAGCCTTCCTCCATGACAGTTTATGTGTCGATATTGAGTCTCAGCACCTCTGAGTTGGCATTAGCCTATTGGGTGAGACTGATATCTGTGATTACAGTAGTTTCATTACTGACAATCAAGGTACAGGAGATGATTTCAATGCAGCTTATCAGTATGACAGATCCAAAGGTGCTGTAACTGTATCAGTGCCACCCCGGATGCCCCTCAATCAGATGTCCTTCATCCTCGTCCCAGAAGGAGAGACGAACAGAAACCCACTGATGATCCAGTCCTGAGCATTCAGAGAAGTCCAATCCTTGTATTTCTAGGAAGAGGAGATGCATAAGGAGGCTTACAGGCCCTCTGATGAATTCATCACCCTGAACATTGAATCAGAAGAATGGGAAGCTTCTCTCCTATCCCCTCCTAATGACCGTATGTTTGAATAAATACTACAGCTTATGCATCAGAGGGGATCACGACCAATTGATCCAGCTTCCTCTAATGAAGAAATAGATGTGGTGGAATGAAGTCTAAAACTATCTCTTAGGTATTCCCTCCTGTTGGTAGTATAATTTGTATTGGTGGTGGAAAGGACATGGCAGGAGCCTGATGTAATGGAACTTTTCCCTAAGAAACCAGATAAGTTTCTCTAGTCCAGAGTAAGGCTCCCCTAGCTGACTCAGTCACAATCTGAGGAGAATGCTACACTCCATCTTAAGGATTCTCAGGTTATGAATCACTTTAAGAAGTGTATTTATACCTCGGGTGCATTCACCATTAGGCAACTAAATTACCTCACCCATATGGTATGCTTTCCTTGTGATCTAGCTGTGCAAACAATAAACACATTGAAAATGGTTCCCTCATAGTCATCATCATCTTCTTTCAGCTGTTCCCATTAGGGGTCACCACAGCGGATCATCTGTTTCCATTTCTTTCTGTCCTCTGCATCATGCCCTTTCACACCAACCACCTGCATGTCCTCTCTCACCACATCCATAAACCTTATCTTAGGCCTTCCTCTTTTCCTCTTACCTGGCAGCTCTATCCTTAGCATCCTTTTCCCAATATATCCAGTATCCCTCCTCAGCACATGTCCAAACCAACACAATCTCGCCTCTCTTGCTTTGTCTCCAAACTGTCCAACCTGAGCTGACCCCCTAATATACTGATTCCTAATCCTGTCCATCCTAGTCACACCCAGTGCAAATCTTAACATCTTTAACTCTGCCACATCCAGCTCTGAGTCCTGCCTTTTTGTCAATGCCACCGTCTCCAACCCATATAACAGCTGGTCTCACTACCCTCTTGTAGACCTTCCCTTTCACTCTTACTGGTACCCATCTGTCACAAATCACTCCTGACACTCTTCTCCACCCATTCCACCCTGCCTGTATTCTCTTCTTCACCTCTCTTCCACACTCACCATTACTCTGAACTGTTGATCCCAAGTACTTAAACTCATGCACCTTTACCAACTCTTCTCCCTGAATCCTCACCATTCCTCTACCCTCCCTCTCATTTACACACATATATTCTGTTTTAGCCCTGCTGACCTTCATTCCTCTCCTCTCTAAAGCATATCTCCACCTCTCCAGGGTCTCCTCAACCTGGTCCCTACTGTCACTACATATCACAATGTCATCTGAAAACATCATAGTCCACGGGGCCTCCTGTCTGATCTCATCTGTCAACCTGTCCATCACCACTGTAAATAAGAAAGGGCTCAGAGCTGATCCTTGATGTAATCCCCCCTCCACCTTAAACGTATCTGTCACTCCCACTGCAGTCCTCACCAATGTCACACTACCCTCGTACATATCCTGTACCACTCCTACATACTTCTCTGCCACTCCCGACCTCCTCATACAATACCGCAACTCCTCTCTAGGCATCCTGTCATATGCTTTCTCTAAGTCCACAAAGACACAATGCAACTCCTTCTGACCTTCTCTGTATTTTTCCAACAACGCTCTCAGAGCAAATATTGCATCTGTAGTGCTCTTTCCTGGCTTGAAACCATACTGCTGATCACTAATCATCACCTCCCTTCTTAACCTAGCTTTCACTACTCTTTCCTATAACTTCAAGCTGTGACTGATCAGTTTTATCCCTCTGTAGCTACTGCAACTCTGCACATCACCCTTATTATTAAAGATAGGTACCAAAATGCTTTTTCTCCACTCCTCAGGCATCCTCTGACTTTCCAAAATTTCATTAAACAATCTGGTTAAAAATTCCACTGCCATTTCTCCTAAGCACCTCCATGCTTCCACTGGTATGTCATCTGGGCCAACAGCCTTTCCATTCTTCATCCTCTTCATAGCTGTCCTTACTTCCTCCTTACTAATCTGTTTCACTTCCTGATTCACTATCCCCACATCATCCAACCTTCTCTCTCTCATTCTCTTCATTCATCAGCCCTTCAAAGTACTCTTTCCATCTACTCAATACACCCTCCTCACTTGTGAGTACGTTTCCCTCACTGTCCTTTATCACCCTTACCTGATGCACATCTTTCCCAGCTCTGTCCCTCTGTCTAGCCAATTGGTACAGGTCCTTTTCTCCCTCTTTAGTGTCCAATCTCTCATACAACTCTCCATATGCCTTATACTTAGCCTTCGCCACCTCTCTCTTTGCCATGCGCCTCATCTCCTTATACTCATGTCTACTTTCTTCATCTCTTTGGCAATCCCACTTCTTCTTCGCCAGCCTCTTCCTCTGTATACTCTCCTGTACTTCCTCATTCCACCACCAGGTCTCCTTGTCCTCCTTCCTCTGTCCAGATGTCACACCAAGCACCTTTCTAGCAGTCTCCTTACTAGCTCTGCTATAGTTACCCAGCTATTCGGTAACTCTTCACTGTCTCCCAGTGCCTATCTTAACTCTTCCCTGAACTCCACCTCACCATCACCCTTTTTTAACTTCCACCATTTGATCCTTGGCACTGCTTTCACACTCCTTCTCCTCTTCTTGATCACCAACATCATCCTACAGACCAGCATTCTATGCTGCTTAACTACACTTTCCCCTGTCACCACTTTACAGTCTCCAGTCTCCTTTAGACTGGCCCTCCTACATAGGATATAATCCACCTTTGTGCATCTTCCTCCACTCTTGTACATCACCCTATGCTCCTCCCTCTTCTTAAAATACATATTCAACACAGCCATGTCCAACCTTTTCGCAAAATCCACAATCATCTGACATTCTGCATTCCTCTCCTTAACACCATACCTACCCATCACTTCCTCATCCCCTCTGTTCACTTCACCAACATGCCTATTGAAGTCTGCTCCAATCACTAGTCTCTCACCCTTGGGTACACTCACCACCACTTCATCCAACTCACTCCAAATGTTTTTTTTCTCATCCATCGCACACCCAGCTTGTGGAGCATATGCATTAACAACATTCATCATTACACCATCAATTTCAAGCTTCATAAACATCACTCTATCAGACACTCTCTTCACCTCCAAAACACTCTTGGCATACTGTTCTTTTAGGATAATCCCTACCCCATTTCTCTTGCCATCCACACCATGATAGAACAATTTGAACCTGCCTCATATACACCTGGCTTTACTTCCCTTCCATCTGGTCTCTTGCATGCACAATATATCAACCTTCCTTCTCTCCAACATATCAGCTAGCTCTCTCCCTATACCAGTCATAGTGCCAACACTTAAAGTTCCTACCCTCACTACTACACTCCTAACCTTCCTCCTCTCTTCCTGCCTTCGGGCATGCCTTCCCCCTCCTCTTCTCCTTCGGCCAACAGTAGCCCAATTTCCGCCAGCACCCTGTTGGCTAACAGTACTGGTGGCGGTCGTTGTTAACCCGGGCCTCGACTGATCTGGTATGGAAATATGAAATGTTCTCCACATTAAGTAATTTGGCAGAGGTTTTACGCCGGATGCCCTTCCTGACACAACCCTCCCTGTTTATCCGGGCTTGGGACTGGCATAAAGAAATGCACTGGCTTGTGCATCCCCAGTGGCTGGGTTAAAATGGTTCCCTCATAGTTAAATGGTTCCCTCATAATAACATATAATGAAAGCTGGAATCTCGAGTGACAGAATAATGGCTGTTGTCTCCAGAGCTTGTATGAAAGTTATTCATAATGCAGCTGATGGAATAATGTGAGCAGCCAGGTCAGACACATTATAGGTTCACAGCTTCATACTAGACTATCTGCCCTAGGGCATTTATAAGCCTAGCCAGAGTGTGTTTGGCTTTCACCACCCATTTTAAATTAATTTTGTTATGCCATTTTCGAGGTTAGTATACTGTGCCTCTGTCTAACAGTGACACAGAAGTGATACCCGGGGTAAACCTATGATCTCCCATCCACTCATCAAGATTCCTCTTGAAGAGAGTCAATGAGGGACTCTGCCTAACCTGGACTGGGATTTTATTCCAGAGTGAAGGGAGCCTTTGAGTT
Organism: Protopterus annectens; assembly: GCF_019279795.1. Classification (NCBI taxonomy): domain Eukaryota; kingdom Metazoa; phylum Chordata; order Ceratodontiformes; family Protopteridae; genus Protopterus; species Protopterus annectens. The sequence continues at coordinate 32,582,777 of NC_056750.1, forward strand.
ATGAATCTGTCCCTCCAGCATGTCCTATTTATTTCAGTGCTGAGGTTCAAGTCTCTCGAGTCCGTAGCTCGATGGAATTTGGATTTTCTGAGGTGCAGCATGTCCATTAATTCCGGGTTGGACATGGCTTTCTACGTCAGGCACAGATCGCCTCTGAGCAGGCGGTATGCCACTGAGTAGAGCTGGAGTTTCTTTAACCAGGCAGCATATGGCATCTGTTTGATCCCTTTGATCCTCTTGGTGAGGTACTTTTGGGGTCTTTCCAGTTGCTGCAGGTGTCTGGTAAGGTACATCCCAAAAGGGGCATTCTACTCAATTATGGGCCTGATGAGGGATGAGCAAAGAGGCACGATGACCTCCCCTGATCTAGATGTGAATCCCTTCATGATTAGGTGGGCTATATAAAATGTTTTTCTAACCACTTTGGCCACGTGGTTGTCAAATGAGAGATTGCTATCAACTTGGGTCCCCAGGTCCCTAATTACTTCTTCTGTACTTAATGGATTACCACCTATGTGGTAATTTGTGGGCACTTTGTTTTGCCAAAGGGATGACTATACACTTTTTGGCATTTAGCTTGAGGCTATGGCTCTGGCACCAGTTGTCTGTTTCTATGAGGCCCTTTTGGAGGATGCTTGTGTCGGCTGGAGAGTCGATTATGGCATCCAGTTTGCAGTCATCTGCGAACTTGGTCAGCCACAGTCCTTCTGTGTTGGCCTGTACCTCCGAGAAATATATACCGGACAAGGGAGGTCCCAGGACTGAGCCTTGTGGGACGCCACTTGTAACTGGTTTGGAGTCTGACATGGCTCCAGCAATTCTAACCATGTGGGTGCTGTCCTTGAGCCAGTTTGCAACTCATCTAGTGACATAGGGCTTTATATTTATGCTGGTGAGCTTATCCTTAATGCCCAAGTGGGGTATTGTATCAAAGGCTTTTGCGTGGTCCAGGTAGGCTGTGTGGACCACCTTCCCCTCGTCAATGGCCTTGGTGACTGTTTCAAAGAAATCAACCAGGTTTAAGAGGCAGGATCTGCCCTTAACAAAGCCGAACTGGGTAGGATCCAGTGTCTGTAGGTCCCCAATATCTTTATTTATGAGGTCCATGATGATCCTTTCCATAGCTTTGAGGACCAAGCTAGTCAGGCTTATGGGGCGATAGTTTCCAGGATCCGTTGAGGCACCACTTTTGTGGAGAGGGACCACTGTTGCTGTACGCCACTCTTTGGGTACATATCCTGTAGTAAGGCTGAGATTGAACAGTAGTTTTATGTTTGGGTTTAGCTCTTCTTGGAGTTCATGTAGGATGCAGCCCGGGACACCGTCTGGTCCCATTGATGCTGTGTTTTTTTGCTTTGGAGAGGGCGGCTCTTACCTGAGCATCTGAGATGTCAGGGGGGCAGCACTCTGCTGGGATAGATATTTGCCCTTTTGGTGGGTGGGGGGGAGTTTGCGCTGAACCTGTCAGCTAGGATGTTGGCAATGTCTGTGGGTTTGGTGTATTTTTTGTCATTTTGGACTAATTCTGAGCATATCTGGGAATTCCCACATAGGTTCCTAACATAACTAAAGAAAGCCTTGTGATTATCCTTAGTGTCCTGTGCAATTTTTCTCTCGAAGCTGAACTTAGACGATTTTATGAGTGCCCATAGTTTTTTGCTAATACTGATCAGAGATGCCTTCCCTTTTTGGGATTTTGCTCTATCATGTAGTAGCTTCCTCCTTCTATTGTATAGTTTGTTTATGGCTGGGGTCCACCAGACAGGATGTCTGCCTTTGGAGGATTGGGTCTTGGTTTTATTTGGGATTGCATGATCCATTCATTCCTGAAGGTGTTCATAGAATGCATTTATAAAGTATTCTGCGGTCTGGGCCGTATTTTCCACAGGCTCGGGGGCTTTGAAGGATTCCACCTCGGTTTTGAGGAGTGTGAAATTTGCTTTAGAGAAGTTTTTCACTGTGGTTTTCTGGGCAGGGGGTGGGGTCGGGATGTGAATATCCAGTGAGATTAGTTTATGGTCTGATCTTACCAGTGAGGGATACACTTCTGGTCTGGAGCATAGAGTCCCCATGTTGGTGATGATCAGGTCCAATGTGTTTTCCCCTCTTGTGGGAGTGGTAAGAAGTTGTTCCATAGCATTTGAGTTTATAAATTATAGGAACCTTTGGGCTAGGGTGTTGGAGCTAGAGTAATGCTCCCAGTCTATGTTTGGGTAGTTGAAGTCACCCAATATAATGGTGTTTGGAGAGACCTTCATATTTCCGGTGTTCTCAGGAAGGCCAAGTGGGGTTCCTGGGTTTGGGAGGGTGGTCTGTAGCAGGCTATAAACTGGAAGGCAGTTTTACCCACTGTTAGTTGCACATGGATAGTCTCTGATGCTTCGTGCTGTGCCACCAACCTGGAGGTGTGGGTATCTTTGACGAATATTGATACTCCCCCTCCTTTTGTGGTTCGGTCCAAGTTTTGGGGCCGAAAAGCATGGTATGAGGTATAACCTGGTAGTGCTGGGGCGCTCTCGGGAGCCTTGAACCAGGTTTCTGTTACTGCACAGATATCGATGTTCTCCATGCTAAGGAGAGTTTTGAGTGCGTGCATCTTGAGGTTTAGACTTCTGGCGTTGAGTAGCATTACTCTTAGTTTCTTATCCCTTGTGATACCTATGGAGGTGGGTTTGACTTTTGAGCCTTGCCTAAAAAAGGCACTACGGGGGAAGCAAGAGCCTTTGCCAATATCCAAAAGCCCAGGGGTGACAGGTGCAAGCCGTCCCTAGCGAAGCATCATGGCTTGTCGAGCATGTCATCCCGGCTGACAGGCATTGGATCCCCTTTGAATGACACCAATATTTAAGCCAATTGTTGAAATTGATCATCTTGTCTTCATATTGTGGCATCATTCTTGGTGAGGGTAAGATGCTACTCAAGGTCAGGGTCATACTGGCCTGGGCTACATGCTCAGAGAGCTCCTCTATGTCTCTTTTCATGTAGTCCAGGGAGGTATGTCTCAGGTCATTCACACCAGCATGGACAATGACCGAGTCATATTTGTACTTGCCTTGGAGTGACCTGAGTGCTTGTGTTATGTGGCGGATCCTAGCGCCCGACAGGCAGCTCACCGTGACCTTCTCCTTGTTCAGCCTGGTGAGCGGGATGTCAGTGTGCCTGACGATAGAGCCACCTATTACAAGTGTATCAGGTGTGTTGTTTAGCCTTAAGGGCTGTGACTGTTCGGCACACTGGCTTTGTGAGCTATGTGTTGCACGTGTTTTGTTTTGGGGTAGAGGTTGCTTGGGTGTCTGCTTTGAAGGTCTCTGCTGCTTAGGCAGATTTTTATTTAGAGCCTCCGAGTATGTTTTTGTGTGTTTATGTGTTTGGCTTGCTGTCGTGGTAGGTCTATGTGAGACTGGAATCATAGTGAGTGTGGTTTCCTTCTCCTCCTGACTGGTTACGCCAGTGCTGAGTTGAGAGAGCTTAGCCTCCAGTTTGGCTATATGGTTGCATCTCTCACATGTGTTGGAATTTGTTGGGAGGAGGAGAGGGTTGTCTGTGTACATGAGGCAGTTGTAACATTGCCTCAAGATTCCCAGATTCACCAGCTGGACTGGAGAGGAGATTGACAATTGACCTTTGGACATGCTAGAATAGTATTGAGAATTCCTTTATAATTGAAAAAAAGGGCCAATGGGAAACAAGGTACTCAAGGGGAGTTTGTGAAGGTGTAGTGCTTTTAATTTTTTAGTGCTGACTTATATAAGTGCTTTAGTGAGCAAGTGCCAGGTAACTTAAATGCAATGTGTTACAGGTAACTTAAATGCAAAAACGACAAACAGTAACTTTCTTTCAAGTGAAACAAGGAAATAAGTACAGTAAGCAATGCAGATATCACTAGGGATCCACAGAAGCACTGAAAAGCCGCGTTTTAGGTGGAATTAGTGTTTCAGGGAAATAACAAGCAAGCAAACAAACAACAAGTATACAAACAAAGCTAGATTCAGCAGGCCTGGATCTAGTCTATGCTACAGCAAACAAGGTGTACCAATTTCAGTAAGAAACAGTTCAAATATGCAGGCACTATAAGCCTTTAACCAGAAATTCCCAGCTCAGAAGGGCAGAGTCCAGCCTCTCCTCCCACAAGAGTGCAGACCACGAACCTTCTTAATGTAAAATAACTGGCCTGAAGCCCGAGTGCTTAAACCAGAACTAATACACTTTTAGAATAACAGACACTGAGCCCTCAATAAGCAGTTCCCAACTTAGAAGGATGTAAGCTACCTGTCCTGCCACCACAGTGCAGGCCACAAACCTTCCTAATGTAAAACAACTGGTCTGAAGCCCAAGTGCTTAATCCAAAAGACTTAGAATGATAGCTATACTTTAATCAAGTTACTACCAAGCAGTAATAAATACAATTGAATACTTTAAAGAATGCCTGGATTAGTGCTCAAGTTATACAAGCAAAGCTAGATTCAGCAGGCCTGGATCTAGTCTATGCTACAGCAAACAAGATGTACCAATTTCAGTAAGAAGCAGTTCAAATATGCAGGCACTATAAGCCTTTAACCAGAAATTCCCAGCTCAGAAGGGCAGAGTCCAGCCTCTCCTCCCACAACAGTGCAGACCACGAACCCTCTTAATGTAAAATAACTGGCCTGAAGCCCAAGTGCTTAAACCAGAATGAATACACTTTTAGAATAACCGACACTGAGCCCTCAATCAGCAGTTCCCAACTTAGAAGGATGTAAGCTACCTGTTCTGCCACTACAGTGCAGACCACAAACCTTCTTAATGTAAAACAACTGGTTTGAAACCCAAGTGCTTAAACTAAAAGGCTTAGAATGAGTTACACCAAGCAGTAATAAATACAATTGAGTACTATTAAGATGACGCAAAAGCAAAATAAAGTAGGAAGAAACACAAATACAGTAAAAGCAGATAAATTTTTTTTTTTTGAGTGAGCAAATGAGATGGGCCCAGGAGTTACAGGACAGAAACAAGTGCAAATGCAGGCCTTCAAATCAGAAAGTTGAGAGAGACGGAAGACCACCCAAACGGCCAATAACTACAAATTCTGGGCCAGAACCACTCCTTATGTGGTAGACAGGTTACCTAATGCTTACCACTCCCACTGATAAGCTAGAAGGCTTCCTTCCAACACAGAAAGGCTTGGGGGGCTCAGAAGCTTACAAACAGTCCTGGATACAGCAAATCTGTATCTGGAACACTAATTACAGGAAAGGTAGGAAACAGGCTTACAATTTTTTTTTCTCAGAAAAGTAGCAAAAACAGTAAAAACAATTCACATGCAGTGCAAGCTGGCACACTTGAGTATGTAGCAATATTAGTCCACACACAGTTTGAAAAAATGTAATTAAATTAAAAAGGACTAAAAGCAAGTGCAGAAAGGGTCTATTAGGTAGAATGCGGTAAAGAGATGGGACTGGGGGAGTGTCCTAGATCAAATCTGCAGTGGGGTGGGCACTGCAAAAGTCACCAAATTTAAACTACAACCAAGAACAGGGAGGGGGTGGGGAAGACAGTTTCAACAGAGATGTGAGGAATCGCAGTGCAAATTATAAAACCAAAAAAATATATACTGATCTCTGTATATTTGCAGAACAGTAAGACAACAGATATCTAAGCAACAATTTAGCTCTATAATACAGAATAATACAGAAAAATATACTCAGCTCTATATATTTGCAGAAAGTCTTTTAAAGGTCTCTCTCAGTGCACAGGTTCCAATTTAAATGCAGGCTGTTATTAACAGGTCAAAATTAAGGGAACCTGGAGTTAAGCAACAAACAAGCTACACAAACCGGTTATATCAGCTGAAGACAAGGCAGAAATGGGAGGGTGGGGGTGGGAAGACAGTTTCAACAGAGATGTGAGGAATCACAGTGCAAATTTATAAAACCAGAAAAAACATATACTGATCTCTGTATATTTGCAGAACAGTAAGACAACAGATATCTAGGCAACAATTTAGCTCTATAATACAGAATAATACAGAAAAATATACTCAGCTCTATATATTTGCAGATAGTCTTTTAAGGCTCTCTCTCAGTGCACAGGTTCCAATTTAAATGCAGGCTGTTATTAACAGGTCAAAATTAAGGGAACCTGGAGTTAAGCAACACACAAGCTATAAAAACCGGTTATATCAGCTGAAGACAAGGCAGGAAATGAGGGGTGGGGGTGGGGAAGACAGTTTCAACAGAGATGTGAGGAATCACAGTGCAAATTATAAAACCAGAAAAATATATACTGATCTCTGTATATTTGCAGAACAGTAAGACAACAGATATCTAAGCAACAATTTAGCTCTATAATACAGAAAAATATACTCAGCTCTATATATTTGCAGATAGTCTTGTAAGGCTCTCTCTCAGTGCACAGGTTCCAATTTAAATGCAGGCTGTTATTAACGCACTGTTATGTCTGACCGAGACATTCAGTTTAGTGGAAAACTTTAAGGCATCCTTGTCTAATGCCTTGTATGACTGATCTTCCTCAGAAAGACCATGGATAAAGGATAAGTTAGTAATGAGTGAGCCAGAAGGGAAAATACAACATGCCTATAACATACCTCTCAACTGTACAGATTTTTACAGAATGTTCAGATAGTGACACATAGTTTTGGTCTGTTCCACATAAAATTTGTGGTATTCTGGCAAATCATTAAAGACTGAAGTTACCAAATAATGACATGCATTTGTGTTTTAGATTTCATATCCATTTCCCTGGACTGAGACTGAAATAGATCCAATGGGATCAGTGCTCTTCCACACTTAACAAGTTCAAAATAAAAATAAAAAATAAGTAAAATATCCTGCAGAAAAGGTATGCTAATGCAAAGCATGTTCTTCTAGTAACGTTCTGAATTTATAGAAGCAATATTTAAAAGGGTCTATATTAGATCACCAAATGCTTAAAAAAGTGAATGGTGATTAACCGACCCCATGTAAGCGAAAGCTTACAACGTCGAACTGTCAGAACAGCAATTTTTTTCCAAGGGAAAAAAATCGCTGTTCCAACAAAAAAAAACAAAAAAAACCCACTTTAAACATTACATTAAGTAATGGAGGAGAGTGTGTTGAGCAGATGGAAAGAGTACTTTGAGGGGTTGATGAATGAAGAGAATGAGAGGGAGAGAAGGTTGGATGATGTGGGGATAGTGAATCATGAAGTGCAATGGATTAGCAAGGAGGAAGTAAGGATAGCTATGAAGAGGATGAAGAATGGAAAAGCTGTTGGTCCAGATGACATACCTGTGGAAGCATGGAGGTGTTTAGGTGAAATGGCAATGGAATTTTTAACCAGATTGTTTAATGAAATCTTGGAAAGTGAGAGGATGCCTGAGGAATGGAGAAGAAGTGTTTTGGTACTGATTTTTAAGAATAAGGGTGATGTGCAGAGCTGTAGTAACTACAGAGGGATTAAATTGATCAGACACATCATGAAGTTATGGGAAAGAGTAGTGGAAACTAGGTTAAGAAGAGACGTGATGATTAGTGATCAGCAGTATGGTTTCATGCTGGGAAAGAGCAATACAGATGTGATGTTTGCTCTGAGAGTGTTGTTGGAGAAGTACAGAGAAGGTCAGAAGGAGTTGCACTGTGTTTTTGAAAACTTAGAGAAATCATATGACAGGGTGCCTAGAGAGGAGTTGTGGTATTGTATGAGAAAGTCGGGAGTGTCAGAGAAGTATGTAAGAGTGGTACAGGATATGTACAAGGGTAATGTGACAGTGGTGAGGTCTGCGGTGGGAGTGACGGATGCGTTTAAGGTGGAGGTGGGATTACATCAAGGATCAGCTCTGAGCCCTTTCTTATTTGCAATGGTGATTAACAGGTTGACATACAAGATCAGACAGGAGTCCCCTTGGACTATGATGTTTGCAGATGACATTGTGATCTGTAGTGAGAGTAGTGAACAGATGGAGGAGACCCTGGAGAGATGGAGATATGCTCTAGAGAGAAGAGGAATGAAGGTCAGTAGGACTAAGACAGAATATATGTGTGTGAATGAGAGGGAGAATAGAGGAATGGTGAGGCTGCAAGGTGTAGAGGTGACGAAGGTGGATGAGTTTAAGTACTTGGGATTAGTTCATAGGTTCATAGGTTCATACTAGGCTATCTGCCCGAGGGCATTTACAAGCCCAGCCCATAGTTTTGTGGCTTACCCCACCCCTTTAGTATGGGGAACTATACCCATTATTTTGCTGTGCCTCTGTTGAGCAGTGACACTGAGGTAATCCCTGGGGTATATCTGCGATCTCCCATCCATTGGTCAAGATTTCTCTTGAACAAGGCCAGCGAGGTGCTCTGCCTCACATATACCGGGATTTTATTCCACAGCATAGGGAGTCTTTGGGTATTAGTAGTAGTTCAGAGTAATGGTGAGTGTGGAAGAGAGGTGAAGAAGAGAGTACAGGCAGGATGGAGTGGGTGGAGAAGAGTGTCAGGAGTGATTTGTGACAGACGAGTACCACTAAGAGTGAAAGGGAAGGTCTACAAGAGGGTAGTGAGACCAGCTATGTTATATGGGTTGGAGACAGTGGCATTGACAAAAAGGCAGGAGTTAGAGCTGGATGTGGCAGAGTTAAAGATGTTAAGATTTGCAATCGGTGTGACAAGGGTGGACAGGATCAGGAATAAGTATATTAGAGGGTCCGCCCAGGTTGGAAGGTTTGGAGACAAAGACAGAGAGGCAAGATTATGTTGGTTTGGACATGTGCTGAGGAGGGATGCTGAGTATATTGGGAAAAAGATGCTAAGGATGGAGCTACCAGGTAACAGGAAAAGAGGAAGGCTTTAGATTAGGTTTATGGATGTGGTGAGAGAGGACATGCAGGTGGTTGTTGTGACAGAGCAAGATGCAGAGGACAGGAAGAAATGGAAACAGATGATCCGCTGTGGCGACCCCTAATGGGAACAGCCAAAATAAAATGATGATGATGATTAAGTGGGGGGTTGCACCCCCCTACTTAAATATACCAACTCTGAGACCACACTACAGTGCCATAAATGTCAAAGTAACGAAGAGGCCAAGCAAATTCTTTCCCATGGAAAGAATTTGCTTAAAAGCCTCTTCGATATTTTGCCGTTTCGGTCTTTGAAGTTCAACCAAGATGAATTTGAAAGAATGCATCTTCAGTCTTCTAATAGGAACCCATTTAAAATGCATCCTAATCATGGGACTTTGTCCCCCACATTCTTTTTGGTTTTGTCCAGATTTCATGCACTTAGTTTGCTATCTAGACGTCCAGTTCTCATTTCCTTAATGAACTTTATCAAGGAAATCACAAGAGTAAAAGGAACTTAAGATTCAAAAAGTCCCAGCAGCCACCCTCTGAGCAGCTGGTGTACAGGTATTCCTGAGACTGTGGGAATTCAGCAAAGGGAATCTGCACAACCAAGTACTCTGTAGTTCTTTCCCTGGAGTTTGCCTCAGAACCTATGAGAAATTCCCTGATCTGAAGTAGTTAACTTCATTTGGTCATCTATAAACCTATATAATCTATGACCTGTGGGTATCGGATCTGACCTGGATCTGATCCGGCAGCTTTCCAAGCTAGAGATCTGAGCTCCAAGCTCCTCCCCCTTACCTATAATACCCTGCTACCTCCTTCCAACCCCCAGATCTTGTTTGCCCCGACTTTGTCAAGCACTAGTTTTTGAGCTCCTAGCGTTTCAGGTGATTTGTAAGTAATTTTTGCCTAAAATCTCTCTTAGTTTTTAGTGTGTGTGGTTAGTTTAAATTTATAAATGAAAAATGTATCCAGGAATAGTCGACCACATAAAAAAGTATCAAACCAGTCAATTCCTGCTACACCATGAACCGGTGGAAACACTAGCACGAACAAATGGAACGCAAAGTCACTAAAATCTTGTTTTATTGTAAAATACAAACGAGTTGAGCGCTTTCATCTACTATAAGAGACTTCATCAGAACACATCTCATAAAACAACATTGTCCTTAAATACCACTACTAACCAATCACATTACATACTTTTGGCTCCAAAATTTGTCTTTAAAGTGCTAGTGTTGATTTATACAATCTCATACTCCCTACTACCTTGAATTCTATTACATATCATTTACAGTTAAAAATATATACAATATATATATATATATATATACAACAGTTAAAAATATATACAATATTTTGTTGTTAAAAAATCAATATATATAAAAAATATTTATGAAAATGTGTATAAAAAAATGTATATAAGAAAATGTGTATACAACCATGACCATTGAACATTACAAAGTAATTAAATGTGAATAAATATAGGTGAAAAAATATATACAATTGTTTATTACTAATGAAAATATATATAATGAAATATAAAAATACTTTTTGGTGTGGGTAATTTTATGAATCTGTACCAAACTACTATCTACAATTCTCCAGTATGGGTTTAATGGATATGTACTCATTTTCTTATATACATTTTTTATACACATTTTCATAAATATTTGTTATATATATTGATTTTTTAACAACAAAATATTGTATATATTTTTAACTGTAGATGAATTATATGATATGTAATAGAATTCAAGGTAGTAGGGAGTATTAGATTGTATAAATCAACACTAGCACTTTAAAGACAAATTTTGGAGCCAAAAGTATGTAATGTGATTGGTTAGTAGTGGTATTTAAGGACAATGTTGTTTTATGAGATGTGTTCTGATGAAGTCTCTTATAGTAGATGAAAGCGCTCAACTCGTTTGTTTTTTACAATAAAACAAGATTTTAGTGACTTTGCGTTCCATTTGTTCGTGCTAGTGTTTCCACCGGTTCATGGTGTAGCAGGAATTGACTGGTTTGATACTTTTTTATTTAGTTTAAATTTATAATTTAAATCCCTGAAATTTGCTCCCTCGTTCCCTTGTAGTTTAAATCCTAGTAATCCCCTCCTTTCCCTTAGGTGTTTGTGCAGGTGTGTGTTTTTGTTTAAAAATCATGGCCGAGGCCCCAAAGGCCATCTTTTCTAAGTGCACTGAGTGTGGCCATAAGCTATCCCCAGCGGATGGCCAACTCAGTGCTTCCTCTGCCTGGGAGTACCACATTTGACCTTGGGCTGCTACATTTGTGCAGCCTTTAACCCCCGGCCGCTGAGTGATAGGAGGAATAAGCTGATTCTGGCGGGTCTCCTACCGGTGGAGTCGGCTTCTTCTGCTTCTCCCTTGGTGGCTACAGCTGCAGCTGTGGCTGCTCAGCCTGCTATCCCCCCTCCCCTGGCTGGGACTCAACCTCCCACTTCTTCCCAGGGAGAGAGGGACTCTAAAAAAGAGAAGAGAGAGAGGAGAGAGAGGGAGAAAGAGAGAGAGAAAGAGAGGCACAGAAGCCACAAGCGGCGGACCGACTCAGCCCCCTTGGCCCCACCTGCCAAGCTGCTCTCCTCACCCCAGAAGGTCACTGGGCCTTCCTCCCCTCGGCTCCATTCTCCATGCTTCTCCCCGGAGCCAGAGGAGGAGGAGGCCTGTCCATCTTCAAGGTCGTCACGGCGGCCCTCCCGGCCAGCTTCAGTGGCCTCTTCAAGGTCAACCCGTAGCCTCTCTGATGCTGATATGGACTGGATGATGCATCGCTTTCTCCAAACCCAACTGCAGATGGGAGTGCTGCTGCCTGCACCCCTTCTGAGGGGGGAGTTCAGCCTCACTTTTTGCCCTGATAGCTCCTTCTCTGATCCACTATCGGGTTTCAGAGCCTTCAGATCCGAGTAGTCTCAGAGTCAGGGAGTTGGCGCCGATGGTTATCGCTACCTCAACGCCGGCCATGCTGTCGAGTTTGTCAGATCCGAGCTCTCGGGGCCGAGAGCCATACATCAGATCTGAGGGGGCCAGTGTGTCTTTGGCTCCATTTTGGTCAGAGCACACTTCCCTCTCGGGTCTGAGAACCCACGCCGGATCTGAGGGTGTTAACCACGGAGCCCAGAGAGATTGGTTCACCCTCGGTTTTTGACGTGGTGGAGAGTGTTCTCTCGAGAGGTCTGAGACCCCCTACTCTTTCTTCGGGAACCGCCCCCACTCCCTTGCAGCTGGGCTTGCTTCCATCGTCCAGTCCCAGGGACAGTCTGCGTTGATGCCCCAGCCCGTTCCACTGGTGGAACATGACCCTGTTGGGGAGCCCTCCTCAGACAGCCCCACCAAGGAGGTCCCTCACAAACATAAGTATAAGAGGAGGCACTTGGACTCCCCTGAGTCCCTCACAGAGGACACCAATTTGGAGGAAGGAGAAGGTTCCCCCAGGTCACCCCTCGAAGACGTCTCCTTTGGAGACATTATGGAAATGCTTTGCCAAAGGGGGGGTGGTCAGCCCAAAAACCTTCCTCGGTCGAGTCGGTCTTCCTGGAGGCATTCGATGCAGGCCCGTCTACCTTTTGGGCGTCCCCTCCGGCTGATCCCCTGGTTGACCTCATCACTACCAGGGTGTGGAAGGAACTGGACACTGTAGAGCCAATCCCCAGGAGGCCAGATAGGATTCTTAGTCCCCCTGCAGATAGGACAGCTTGGAGTAAGGGTTCCCCGTTAGATGCCATGGTGGTGGCGGCAGCCACCAAGAAGGAACATGCCCAGGATAGTTCCTCGGTCCATCCCCCTGATAAGGAGTCTCGGCCGATGGATCATATCGGGAAGCGGATGTTTGCTTCAGCTACCTTTTCCATAAGGGCACTGAATTATTTGGCCCATGTAATTAGACTTCAGCGGGATCTGGTGAAAGAATATGCTGAATCTCCCCCTGAGTCCATGTCGGCCAAGGACAAACGGACTTTCTCGGCTCGCATGGCCACTCTGAAATCTGTTTCAAACACATCTATGCAGCTACTTTCCCATGCCATGGAAGGGGCCGCTAGAGCCAGTAGGTCCGGCATCGCCTTAAGGCATCATGCCTGGCTCCGGCTTTGTGACTTTTCAGAATCTTTCAAGGCATCCTTCGCAAATGCACCCTTCGATGGTTCTACCCTGTTCGGGAAGACCATCCGCGACACATTGGTTCAGAGCGAGAAAGATGGGAAGACGTTGTCTGCCGTCGGAATCCGCTTCTCGGCTCCTCAAAGGTCCTTTTCCAGGAACCAGAGAGGACAAAAGAAGATGTGGTTCTGGAAGTTTCGGCAGTCCCATTACGCTCCAGACCCTTCGTCCTTCAGAGGCAGAGGGGGACAAGGTGGACACCGGCCCAGAGGCAGAGGGGGGCCGAAATGTTTTGGGTCTTGGGAACCCTTTTCTGACTGACCCACGCAGCAGCCCTGAGGGGTTGCCCAACTGCTCCTCTCTGGAGGCAGTTGGAGGATGTTTTTTGAAGCACCTGGCTCAATGGGAGTCCATCGCAATAGATTGCTGGGTGCTTCGAATAATATCCAGAGGTTACTCAATCCCTTTCATAAACCTACCTCCTCAGTCGAGGCTCCTCCCCGATGTACCACCCAGTCAGAGGGAGGCTGCAGCTTTAGAGGTAAAAAAGCTGCTAGAAAAAAGAGCCATCCAGCACATCCCCCCCAGGCCAGTCCGGATTAGGCAATTACTCCAGGTTCTTTTTGGTGCTAAAGAATACAGGGGACATAAGGCCGATCCTCGACCTTTCAACAATGAACCTCTTCATTGCCAAGGAGAAATTCTGGATGGCCATGCTTCAATCCATCCTGCCCCTTTTGCAGGAGAAGAACTGGATGTGCTCCATAGACCTCAAGGATGAGTACTATCACATTCTCATGGACAGGCGATCCAGGAGGTTCCTCCGCTTTTGGCTAGGGGCCAGTCATTACCAGTTCAGGGTCCTACCCTTTGGCCTCACCACAGCCCCCAGGGTGTTCACCAAGGTCATGGCAGTTGTAGCGGCCCACCTGAGACTTCAGGGGAATACAGGTTTTTCCTTACCTAGACAACTGGCTCCTTACTGCCCCACCAGGCCTCTACTCTGCTTAGCCAGGGATTGCTTTCTACTACTAGCATCCCAACTGGGGATCACCATAAACTTCAAGAAGTCATCCCTTCAACCAGTTCAAGTCTTGGAGTTCATAGGGGCCAGAATAGACACGCTTCAGACCAAGGCCTTCTTGACATCAGACAGACTTCGCAGTTTGACCTTACACGTTTTAGCCCTTCTTCAGTCACCTGCCCCGTCAGCGGAGTTAGTTCTGACAGCTTTAGGGTCCATGGCAGCAGCAATCAATCTCACGCCCTTAGCTCGCTTGCACATGAGGGTTCTCCAGTGGACTTTGCAGGTTCGGTGTCCCATCCTTCACCACCCATTTAACTTACCGGTTCCTATCAGCAGAGTTTGCAGAAATTCCCTCATGTGGTGGCTCCAATCTCAAGAGCTTCAGGAAGGATGACCATTTGTTATGCCGCACCCCCAAGCCACTGTGACCACAGACGCTTCCCGCCTTGGGTGGGGTGGCATTATGCAGGCAGAACTGTCCAAGGTACGTGGACTCAGACAGAGACCGTTCTGCATATAAATGTTCTGGAGATGAGGGCGGTGCTTCTAGCGTTGCAGGCCCTTCATGCCTTTCTCCCTCCAGGGACTATTGCAATTCAGTCAGACAACATGTCAGTGGTCTGGTACATCAACAAACAGGGGGGAACCAGGTTTTACCCACTTTGCCGAGAGGCCATGAGAGTTTGGGATTGGGCAATATCCACCAACTGTTTTCTGTTAGCAATGCACATTCCGGGTCGGTCCAACATCCTAGAGGACAAACTGAGTTGAACTATCCTCTCGCCCTATGAGTGGTCTCTGAATCCTTTAGTAGCGAAACAGATCTTCCACAAGTGGGGTCAGCCTTGCTGCAATCTCTTTGCGTCGCCTTCCAATGTGAAGTGCAGCGAGTTTTTTGCTCTAATCCCCCCTCCAGAGGAAATCCCCAGAAATGCTCTAGTCCATGCTTGGCCACTCGGTCTTCTTTATGCTTATCCTCCTCTTCCGTTGATGACAAAATTCTTACAGAAAGCTCATCGGTTGGGGAACAAGATTATCCTCATAGCCCCATTCTGGCCTTGTCAAGCCTGGCTCCCATGCCTACGGTCTCATCTTATAGCTCCTCTCTGGATCTTGGATCCCATCCCAGATCTGATATCTCATCCTTCGGGATTGAAACCCTCCGAATCTGGTCGATCTCAAGCTGTCAGCTTGGTTGATCCAGTTCCATTAGTTGCTAGGACTCCCGGTATCTCGTCTGCAGTTAGATCTATCCTGGTAGTGGTGCATAAGCCTTCTACCAGGAAGGTTTACAATAGTAAATGGAAGCGGTTTTCCATTTGGGCATCTCATAGGAATTTGGACTCTTTCACTGCTCCCATCCCAGCAGTGCTCGATTTTCTATCTCATATTTTTCAGCAAGGGGCCAGTTCTTCTACTGTAGAGGTTCAAATGGCTGCCATCTTCCATTTTTACATTGGAGACAATCTCAATCCCCTCGCTTCCACCAAGATTTGTAAGACCTTTCTGAAAGGTACGTTTCTCTTGAGACCTCCTATTAGGAACTCCGCCCCTCCATGGGATCTAACTTTGGTCCTTCAGGCTCTGACTGGACCAACTTTTGAACCTGCAGCTTCTGTTGATTTGAAATTCTTGTTCTGGAAAACTGCCTTTTTGGTAGCTATTACCTCAGCTAGAAGGGTGCCGGAGCTTAAGGCCCTCTGTGTTAAGTCCCCTTTCCTCATATTCCATAAGGACAGGGTCTCTCTCAGGACTAACCCATCTTTCTTACCCAAAGTGGCCTCCGAGGCGAACATCAATCAGTCCATTAATCGCCCAGTTTTTTTCCCTAACTATCAAAACAAAGGGGAGTACAAACTTCATTTGTTAGATGTTCATAGACAGTTATGCTTTTATTTACACAGAACAGCTGCCTTCTGCAAGTCTGATCAGCTCTTTGTTTCCTTTGCAAAACCCTTCTTGGGTAAGCCAGTTTCGAAGGTGACTCTGGCCAGATGGATTTCTAATTCCATTCTGCTCACATACAAACTATCTTTCCTACCAGAGCCTATAGGGGTTCATGCTCATTCTACTCGCTCTAAGGCTACATCTGCTGCTTTCTGGTCTAGAGTTCCTTTGGATGACATTTGCTCTGTGGCTACTTGGGCTTCCTCTCATACCCTTATCTCTCACTATAAATTGGATTTAGTGTCCAGAGGAAGGGCGGCTTTTGCCTCTGCAGTGCTCCGGAATATCCTTCCTTGAGGACCTCCCAAGCTTTTTGGTAGCTGGGGACTCTGTCCCACAAGTTGATGACCAAATGAAGTTAACTACTTCAGATAAAGAAGTTATGTACTCACCATAACGTTCCATCTGGGTAGGTAACTTCATTTGTCAGCAACCGACCCTCCTCCTTCCCCCTAACCTGGTTCTTTGATTACCTGGACCCTAGGATGGTTTATCAGGTCCTTTGTTAATCCTTAGGTTAGGATTCTTCAGGTTGTTGTTTTGTGGTTGTGAGGTTATATAGGTGGGCAAATGCGATCTGAGGATTGGAAGGAGGTAGCAGGGTATTATGGGTAAGGGGAGGAGCTTGGAGCTCAGCTCTCTAGCTTGGAAATCTGCCGGCTCAGATCCAGGTTGGATCCGATACCCACAGGTTGCTGAGAAATGAAGTTACCTACTCAGATGTAATGTTATGGTGAGTACATAACTTCTTTTTTGTCGACTTCTGGATGCAGTCTGTTTTCAAACTTCCTACATCTATAACTGTGGCAGAACATCATGCAGGACAGATGGATGAGGGATGTAACATCTGGAAGCTATAACATTCATTTCATTTTTCTCTCAACACCACCTTCTCTTCTCTTCCTAGCATCCCATCCAGTCAGACGTCAGTGGCCAAACATTTTGGCTGCAAATCTCTTAAGCAAAAGAGGCTTCCAAGAGTTCTCACCACACCAGAAATACTCTAGGGATTATTCAAGATTATTTTTGGTACAAAAAATGATGAGGGACATTAGGCCAGTTTCAGAGTTAAGTGGCCTAAATCAGTACATTACAAAAACCAATAAATAAAGATGATGCCATTGATTGTCCTGTTCTTACAGAAAGGTAATTCCATGTGTTCCTTGGGTTGCCAGGATGCCTATCTGCACATAAACATTGCCATGTCATATAGCAAGTTCCTGCACTTCAGTATGGGAGCCAGTCACTACCAGCTTAAAACCCCACTAAATGGACTAACCATAGTCCAGGGTGTTCAAATGTCTGGAAATAGTAGCAGCTCACCTAAGACTGCAGGGGATTAGATTATTTCCATACTTGGGTGACTGGGTACTAGCTGCCCCCTCCAGGGAGTCAGTGACCCAAGTATAGAACTACTTACTGCAATTCATGAACACTGTGAAGTCCCAGTAGGAGCCATTTCAGGCCCAAGCTTTCATAGCTTGTCAGCTTAACACATTGAGCAAACTAGTTTGCCTTACACAAGAGAGAGAGAGAGAGAGAATTGAGACCCTACAGGCACAAGTTTAATTTCTAATGTCTAACTCAGTCCCTACAGTAGCCTTGGTACTTAGCATCCTGGGACTCGTGGCAGTAATGATTTATCTTATTTCATTTGCCAGTTATCACATTAGAGCTTTACAGAGAACTCTTAAGACTTCAGTGGTTGCAGTACTCAGATCCATAGCTCCAGCACAGAACCCTAGAGGATTTCATTGTTGACTGTTCTCTTTGTGGAGGTAACGTCACCAATTTTGATTATCCATATCCTATCCGTGAGCCAGATGGCAATGCAATGTTTGACATAGGGGTTTATTCCCAGTTTATTTAGCTTTTCTACTATGCCTGAGTAGGGAATTGTGTCAAAAGCTTTGGTCAGGTTGAGGTATACAGTGTGTATTGTTTTGCCTTCATCCATTGTTTTGGTAACCTTTTCAAAAAAAAAAAACAAAAACACCAGGCTGAGTAAGCATGACCTGCCCTTGGTGAATCCAAGCTGAGATGGGTGCAGTGTTTGGAGGTTCCCTGCCGGATTATGGTCAAATGGGGCCCTAGACAGAGTAATGGATTTACTTTAAAAACCTTTTTTGATGACTATTACTTCTGCAAGGTGGCTATCTGAATGTTATAACCTTTTTTACTGTAATTCAATAAACATTTGTCTGAAGTTAATTCTACAAGGGCTATCTCAAGTCAACTTCAGTAACTTTTCTCAGGTGACATTTGTGGGGCTTCACTGCACACTTTGTAAGGCACTATAAACTGGATATAGGATGGATATAGATCTAGGTCAACCTTTGGCAATGAATTCAGACATGAGTAGTAGGTAGAGACTCTGCCCTACCATTGAAATGAATGGACTGGATCATGTAAGATACAAAAGTTATGGATTTACCATAACATTAGATCTTCATGATCCTTGTTTGTCCACTTCAGTGTCCCATATCATCTTCCTTCCCTTTCTCTGAACACTGCTTTATAGAGAACTAGTTAGCCCTTCCTCAGGCCTGTCAGTGAGTGCTTGTATACCACAGGTTGGGTGATTTCAGACAGCAGAAGTTTTATATATCCATATCTGTATAACTCGCCAGATAGAAATTTCTTTCACAAACTTGATCTGGAGAAAGAAAGTGTGGTGCATTATAAGAGTGAGAGTAGGGGTTCAGCTTGGGGTAGCTCTATGGATACTACAATCCATGCTGCCTGTGGCAAACAGTCCTATCACTGAAGTGGGAAAATGGCAACCATGAAGATCTAACAGTATAGTAAATGCATCACTGTCATTCACAATCGGTTTTGTGAAAGTTATGATGATTCGTTGAATTACTCTATCTTTAAATAAATGGACTAATTATGTCACAAGTTTTGTGAAATCAGAAAGGAACCCCTATTATTGAAAGCATATTCTATTACAATCTTCCAGATCAAATCAGTGCAAAGCAGGAGTTAAGAGAGTTTCATGATTAATCACGCTTTTCTTTGCACACCACCATTTAGTCAGTAAAGGCATTACTTAGTTTACCCTATTCACGTATAGGAATCGTGTCTCATCTGTGCTACTTATCATACTATGGTTTGAAAACAGCTTTCTAGAAAAGGGTACAATGCTGATGTTCATCACAAGAGTCTTTGCTGCAGAAATTAGTAAATGAATGAGAAGTGGCCCAAGATAGATGTCAGTCCTCCAGCTTCATTTTTTTAGCAGATGGATGTTCCTAAGGGTTGCGGTCTTGGATTAAAGCATTTAGAGGGAGTTTGGCTATGAAAGACAGCCTTCCTGAAGACACTGGAGGGTATAAATGTATCTCCAAACACCATCATATTGGGTGACTTCAACTACCCGAATATAGACTGGGAACATTACTCAAGCCCTAACTTTCTAGCCCAACGGTTCCTGGAGTTCATAAATTCAAATGCCATGGAACAGCTAGTCACTGTTCCCACGAGAGGAGAAAATATACTAGATCTCATTGTCACAAACATGGGGACAAAATGCTCCACACCGGAAGTATATCCCTCATTGGTGAGATCTGATCATAAACTAATCTCACTGGAAATCCACATCCCGCCCCCACCCCAAACAAAAAGACCATAGTGAAGAACTTCTCTAAAGCAAACTTCACACTACTCAAGACTGGTGTGGTATCCTTCAAGGCCCCTGAGTCAGAGGAAACCACAACCCAAGCTGCGGAAGCCCTTACAAATGCCTTCTATGAACACCTCCAGGACTGCATGGATCAGGCAATCCCAAATAAAACCAAGACTCTTTCCACAAAGGGCAAACGTCCAGTCTGGTGGACCCCAGCCATTAACAAACTTTACAATAAGAGGAGAAAGCTATTACATGATAGAACAAAATCCATAAAAGGGAAGTCACCCGTGATCATTATTAGTAAAAAAATACGAGCACTCATAAAATCAACTAAGGCCAATTTTGAGAGAAAAATTGCCATGGATTCAAAGGACAATCATAAGGCCTTTTTCAGCTATGTTAGGAACCTGGGTGGAAACTCACAGATATGCTCAGAATTAGTCCAAAATGATACAAAAATCACTGAACCCACAGACATTGCCAACATACTGGCAGACAGGTTCAGTGCAAACTTCACCCCCCTCTCCCCCCCAAAAGGAGAGATAACTATCCCAGCCGAGTGTAGCCTCCCGGACATCTCAAATGCGCAGGTGAAAGCTGCTCTCTAAAGCTAAAAACACAGCATCAATGGGACCGGATGGTGTCCCCGGCTGTGTGCTACACGAGCTAAATGAGGAATTAAACCCGCACATAAGGCAGCTGTTTAATCTCAGCCTTACCACAGGATATGTGCCCAAGGAGTGGCGTACGGCAACTGTGGTCCCACTCCACAAAGGTGGCGCCTCTACGGACCCTGGTAATTACCGCCCCATAAGCTTAACAAGTCTAGTCTGCAAAGCTATGGAGAGGATCATAATGGAGCTCATAAACAAAGATATAGGGGACTTGCAGACATTGGACCCGACCCAGTTTGGCTTTGTCAAGGGAAGATCATGCCTTTTGAACTTGGTCGACTTCTTCGAAATAGTCACCAAGGCCATTGATGAGGGAAAGGCAGTCCATACAGCCTACCTTGACCTTGCAAAGGCTTTCGACACAATACCCCACTCAGGTATTGTAGAAAAACTTACCAGCTTAAATGTAAACCCATATGTCACAAGATGGGTTGCAAACTGGCTTAAGGACAGAACCCACAGGGTTAGAGTTGCTGGCGCTGTGTCAGACTCCAAGCCGGTCACAAGTGGTGTCCCACAGGGCTCGGTCCTTGGCCCCTATTGTTTGGCATCTACTTCTCAGAAGTACAGGCCAACATGGGAGGACTTTGGCTGACAAAGTTTGCAGATGACTGCAAACTGGGCGCCATAGTGGAAAGTGCATCGGACACGGATATCCTTCAGAAGGGACTCACGGAAACAGATAGCTGGTGCCAGAGCCATGGCCTGAAGTTAAACGCCAAAAATGTATAGTCATACCCTTCGGGAAAAACAAGGTAACCCCAAGCTACCATATAGGTGGCAATCCACTAAGCACAGAAGAGGTTATCAGGGACCTGGGGACCCAGGTTGACAGTGGCCTTTCTTTTGACACTCACATTGCTAAAGTGGTTAGAAAGACCTTCTACATTGCCCACCTGATCATGAAGGGATTCACATCCAGATCTAGTGAGGTCATTGTTCCCCTGTACTCTTCACTTATCAGACCAATGATCGAGTACAATGCCCCATTCGGGATGTATCTCACCCGACATCTGCAGCAATTGGAGAGACCCCAAAAGTTCCTCACCAAAAGGATAAAGGGACTCCAAAATCTGTCATATGCTGCCAGATTGAAGAAACTCCAGCTCTATTCAGTCGCATACCGTCTGCTCAGAGGTGACATGTGCCTGACATACAAGGCCATGTCCAACCCGGAATTAATGGACATGCTCCACCTCAAAAATCCAAATCCACCAAAACCACTAGAGCAAGCGACTTAAACCTTAGCACGGATATAAATAGGACGTGCTGGAGGGATAGATTTATCACTCAGAGACTCCCTATGCTGTGGAATAAAATCCCGGTCCATGTGAGGCAGAGCACCTCGCTGACTCTGTTCAAGAGAAATCTAGACCTGTGGATGGGAGATCGTAGGTTTACCCCGGGAATCATCTCTGGGTCACTGCTGGACAGAGGCACAACAAACTAATGGGCACAGTATTTTTTCATATAAGGGGTGGCGTAAGCCACAATAATTTGGGCTAGGCTTATAAATGCCTTAGGGCAGATAGCCTAGTATAAACCTATGAACCTATGAACCTAAGAGAGTTCACATTATTCCCTGCTCACTTTATTTGTTGCTGCCAAAGAAAATGGTCTGGCGACTATGCTTTGCTAGTCTAGCTGTCATTTTTTCTGTTAAAGTTACACTTCTGATAACTGTGAGCACATCATTAAATTTAGGAAAAAAATTACCTAGAAGGGATGGAAAATTATAAGATTTTAAAATATAAAATGTAACTTACTGTTATTACTGCTTTTTCAGCTTTTGTTTTCTTTATCTTATTTTAAATTCTAATACAAA
Source organism: Protopterus annectens (assembly GCF_019279795.1). Taxonomy (NCBI): domain Eukaryota; kingdom Metazoa; phylum Chordata; order Ceratodontiformes; family Protopteridae; genus Protopterus; species Protopterus annectens. Next base: position 32,604,802 of record NC_056750.1, read on the forward strand.
GACTAAAAGAAAAAAAACTAAAAATAATGAAAGTGGCACAAGGAGTCCTACACGCATCAAATTTAAAAGTAAAAAAAAAAAAACTCTCAAGATGATAATGGATCCTTCCCACCCTATGGGCTGAGGGCTGAGAGGGTCCAGTTGTACTGAATGAGAACACTACTGTAATAGCTGCAGTGTGAGGGTTTGTTGTCCCATTCAACATGTTAAAGTCAACTCTCATTGCATTGTCCTTCCAAGTACTTCACAGCATCACCAGGTGGTGCCAGTAGATGAGGCAGCACAAGGACTCCAGCTGCAGTGAGAGCCATGGTAATTGAAATGATGGTTGATGGTGAAATCTAACAGAATGAGAGAGAGAAATTTTGCACCCTGGTTGCCAGTACCTTTGTGTCCAGGCAGAACATGAAATGGCTTCTGTTCTACATTTGCCTCTATAGGTGCTACATATTTCTGCAGCTCCTTCACTGCACTATTGTTGTGAGCACATCGAGAGATGGTATACACAGGACATTGGTAATGCAGGCACTTGTTCGGTCTCAGCATTTACCTGGGAAGAAAGAGACATGTAATAACCAGAACCTATGAACCTATGAACCTATATATTTTACCAGTACTCTTCCAGTAGTTTCTATTGATTATTTTAAATTTCTACAGGAATATTTTGACTTGTTACAGAAGCCCGCACTAGTTGCAGCACTTCCTTCCAAGGCTTCAGCTTCAGAGATAGAGGAACATGAGTCCGTATAATTGCTCATGCAGATGACATGGTCACCTACAGATCTGACGCTTCACATACCACCATTAAAAGATGCCTAGAAAATGACCTCACCACCCTCTGTCAGTGGCTGACATCAAATATCCTCATCCTAAATATTAAGAAAACCAAAACAATGATCTTCAGTTCCAGACACAAATTCACCTCACTTGCTCCATGCTGGATGATTCTTCACAAAAGAAAAGACCGTATTCAAACTACTCCATACTATGCTCTAGCCAGATGCCTAAGTATTTAATCTCTAAAGGTCCAGCACCACATCGTTATGACAAAGATTAAAATCAAGACCCTCCTGTTCTGCGCTAAAAAAAAATCACGGTTTCACCAGATGGCTGAAAAGCTATAGGCAAATGAGTCCTGACCAGCTTGAGTACGAACTTCCTCTGATAGCTATAGCATCAAAAAATCTATCCACTCTCCAAATTAGAGCACACTACATCTGCAGGTTGCTCACCCTTGCCCTCCCCAAAGAGCATCACTGCACAGTCCTATCAAACCCAAACGTCTTCCTATAAAACCAAGATATGCACTACTCCTTGCCTTGCTAACATATAAGTGAATGCAAAAGGGCACATTCCACATCTTCACCAAAACATCTACAACATATAACCTAGTATCACAGTCCTTCCTTAGTCTTGCCAATCCACAAAATAAACTCCATTCCCCCAGTTCCAGCTTTTCAATAAGGGCTTTTCAGATTTTGCACACTTTCCCAACAGAGCTAAAATCTACCTTTCACTTCAATAAAGTAAGACAAGACCTTAAAAAAAATGTCTATTCAGAGAAATATCACATACATGCTACACTTCCCAAGGCATTGCCTGATAACCCCCAAACCCATTAAACTTCCATCCCTCTTTCAGACACAGGCAACAGAGCACCATGGGCACATTGTAAAACCTCCTCACCCTCTTTCTCACACATCTCAAACTCCTGCCATCTCTTTCACTCACTCCATTCCTTCAAGCCATCCCCTAAACCTTTCTCTCATCTCCCTGTCCTTTTCTCATATACATCCATACAGACACCCATGCAGATGGACAATAGAGGTACGACTGCTGAATCCTACACAAATGCACTTTATAAGCATTTACACGAGTGCATGGATCATGCTATCCCTAACAGAACCAAGATGCTATCCTCCAAAAAAGGAAGCCAATTTGATGGTCTTCTGCCATAAACAAACTCTACAACAGAAGAAAGAAACTGTTGCAAAAAAGAGTAAAATCCCATGATTGGAGGAACTACCTGGTCAGCCTCAGTAAGAAGCTGAGATCCCTCATAAAATCCTCCAAAGCTAGTTATGAAAACAAAATCGCCACTGATTCTAAAGACAACCACAAAGCATTCTATAGCTATATCAAGAATCTCGATGGCAACACTCAGATCTGCTCTGAGTTACAGCACAATGACACTATACAGAACTAACTGATATTGCCATCATCCTGGCAGATAGGTTCAGTGCTAACTTTACCCCCCCTCTCACCCCCTGAAGGGCCCATCTTTATACCGGAAGAATGCAAAGTTCCTGTAATCACGGCTGCACAGGTAAAAACCTCACTCTCCAAAGCCAAGAACACAGCATCCATAGGACCTGACAACATCCCAGGCTGCCTTCTACATGAACTACAGAATGAACTGGCACCCCACCTAAGTACCATGTTCAATCATCGCCTCACCTCAGGCTTTGTGCCCATTGAATGGCGCACCATGATGGTTATCCCACTCCACAAAGGGGGGGCCACAACAGACCCTGGGAACTACCGCCCCATTAGCCTAATGAGCCTGGTCTGCAAGGCCATGGAACGTATCATCATGGAACTCATAAACAAAGACATTGGAGATCTCCAAACTCTGGACCACACACAGTTCGGGTTTGTAAAAGGCAGATCATGTCTCCTAAACCTGATAGACTTCTTTGAAGTAGTCACCAAAGCCATAGATGAGGGTAAGGTGGTTCACACAGCCTATCTAGATCTCACCAAGGCATTTGACACCATCCCCCACTCTGGAATTATAGATAAACTCACTAAACTAGGTATAAATCCCTATGTCACAAGATGGGTTGCCAACTGGCTTACTGACAGAACCCACAATGTGAAAGTAGCAGACTCCAAATCAGACTTCAGACCAGTGACAAGTGGAGTACCACAGGGTTCAGTCCTGGGTCCTCTCCTGTTTGGTATCTACTTCTCTGAAGTACAGGCTAACACAGGAGGCCTTTGGCTAACTAAATTTGCAGATTACTGCAAACTAGGAGCCATAATTGAAACTCCTAATGATGTGGGCATCCTACAAAAGGGCCTCACTGAGACAGATGCCTAGTGTCAAAGCCATGGTCTCAAGCTCAATGCCAAAAAGTGCATTGTCATCCCCTTTGGTAAAAACTCTGTACCCATGAACTACCACATAGGCAGTAGTCTACTTAACACCAAAAGTGTGATGAGACCTTGGGACGCAGGTGGACAGTAGTCTCTCCTTTGATAATCACATTGCCACAGTGGTCAGGAAATCCTTCTATGTGAGACACCTCATCACAAAAGGTTTCTCATCCAGAAAAAAAGAGGTCATTGTCCCCCTCTACTCATCACTCATTAGACCCATTCTAGAGTACAACGCCTCTTTTGGTATGTACCTCACAAGACATCTACAACAACTGGAAAAGCCACAAAAATACCTCTCAAAGAGGATTACTGGCCTCAAACAGATGCCTTACGCAGACCGACTCAAAAAACTCCAGCTTTACTCTGTCGCATATCGCCTACTTAGAGGCAATCTCTGCCTAACATACAAAGCTATGTCAAACCCAGAGCTGTTGGGCATGCTCCACTTAAAGAAAACCCAATCCCTCTGAGCTACATGCTCTAGGGACCTAAACCTTGTCACTACAATAAACGGAACATGCTGGAGGGATAGATTCCTGTCCCAGAGACTTCCCATACTCTGGAACAGACTACCTATCTATGTCAAACAGAGCTCCTCATTAGCACTCTTCAAGAAAAATCTTGATGATTGGGTGGGTAATAGGAAATTCACCCCGGGGATCACTTCTGTGGGTCTGCTTCACAGGGGCACAGGAAAATAATTTTCGTGGGTGGCGAAAGCCAGGGTACCTTTTTGGCTAGGCTTGTATAGGCCCTAGGGCCACTAGCCTAGTACCTACCTATGAACCTATTTGTTTTTCTTTGTTATTAACCTTTTGTAATACTGTAAATATGCATTCTGTGCATAATGCAATGCACAGTACTGTCAATTCTTTGTGATCTCTTTCTTTGCTTTTTTTTTTTTTTACAAAAGTCTATACTGTGTACTACACCTTTGTTGCTGTTCTTCTGCTGTGAGTCCCACTAATGTTTGTGTTTACCAGTGCTTACAATGTTTATCAATGTTTAATAAATTTGCATCTAACATTTAATATTGCTTTTATCTTCACATTTGCTATATTGCTCATACTATCCATGGATAAGCCTGAAAACAATCCAATTGGATCAGTACTCTCCAACAGTCGACAAAGGATAAGTAAATAAATCATCTTCCAAGAACCTATGAACCTATAAGAAAAGCTACGTTGAGCTGCTAAATCTTTATTTTTCTGAGCTGCCAAACCTTACATCAATTTGTCCTATTATTCCTTCTTTTGAGGACTTGTATATATCTTTCTTCTAAGAATCTGTTTCATCTCATTTTACAGGTTATGGGATTAATATTGATTAGAAACCCTATGGATGGCCTCACTGAACTTTACTTAGATGATCCTAAGGCATGCAAAAAGTCATCAACTCTTAATTCCATCCCAAGTAATATATAAAGCAGAATACCTGACCGATTTCATCACAGGTATCTATCTATCTGTCTGTTTATAACTAGATTTATCTAGTGGGTATAATCGATTCGGCATTACATCATCATTCTTAATGCTGACACAGTAACATCAAATCAGACATCGACACACTTCTGTGTATGCTTCAAGCTTACTTCTCAGAATTTGCAATGTATTGGAGTTTTTGCTGGGGGGCAAGCCCCCATGCAGCCCAACACCCCTGCTAATCATATATGCTAACTATTGAGATCATACAATCCCAAAAGAAGGGGCATATTCACACTTCCACACAAATCATCCTTTATTGCACAGCTGTCAACCATATGTAGTATTGACCAAAGTGGGTTGACCATACACAGGTCGATCATTGCCACAATCAACTAGTCTATTGGAAATTTTATATATAGATATATATATATATATATATATATATATATATATATAGTGCCAGGGAGAAATTCTGCAACTGATTTATGATTTGACTCAAAATACTGGGAATGTCTTTCTGAAGGAAAACATTTCTAAATGGGAATAACAGGTCTAGGTAGCCATTCTGACACAAGTCTGATTGAATGCGATTTAATTCAAACTCAGGTAAAAGAAATATTACTCAGATTAAAATAAGAATACAGTTTCAATGGAACACAAAGCCCCTCACACATTCCCATGCAGGGGGGCTGTATACAGTATACCTAATGATTAATGAACTCGCACATTAATGCACTTTTGGGAATTGGAAATTTTTACCAAAGCAACCTGCAAATTTCAGTCAATTGTGTTAATTCCAGTTTTAACACAGTTGATAACTGATTAAGTGATGTGTTCCCAGCAAAAACAACTGATGAAGTTGGTATGCCTCTCTTGAAATGTCATTATTACTCCGTTGATAAATTTGGGACTGTTATTTTAATATTATCTTAAGAATCCATTTGTGGCTCAAAGCACAATTATCTGTAATGATATTAAGGGACAACATTTGACTGTTCCACTAGGTTAGAGGTTGTATGGAATATCTTCCCAAAACTTGCCATTATTAGAACAGAAGGCTAAGATGTGGAAAATGTGAAACACATATTTCATCTATACTCAAGAAATTTTCCTTCCATACTTCGCAGCTGTCCAGATTTTCACAGAATGTCTAGATTTTTACCTCATATTTTTGACCTGTTCCTTATAAAATTTGTGATTTCCAGATTTTTGCAGAAAATTTGTGGACTGAATTCACTAAGTAATGACAAGCATTTGCATTTCAGACTTCATACCATTCAGAAAATGCATGGTAACACAAGAACGTTTATCCTATTAACTTTCTACATTTATAAGAGCAGTATTTAAAATTTGTCCCCATTTTCGGGGCTTTGGCCCCCATTTTTTTGGCTTTGTCCAGCTTTTTTGTGTTAAGAGGTTAAGAGCCATGTTTCCTTATGAACCTTTGTCCTGACTGTGATTAAACTAAGCAGCAATATTACTGGCAGAAAGGGTGATACCAAAAGTAGCAACAACACTTGAAGTTTAAGGCACAACACTGACAAGAGCGACATGAGTCTACAAAGGAAAATTACTCATCTCAGCAATGACTGATTAGTCAAATATAATGTGGTCAAGCCTGAGTGAATGATGGTTTGACAAACGTTTTTACAAAACTTTTACACTAGGAGAGCAACCACATCCCCCACACACTCTCCAACTAATCTAATTTGAGCGTCAACAAACTTCAAAGAAATGTAGTGTGAGTTAAAAAGCTAAATGTTTCACTAGTCATTCTGAACTGAACAATCTTTGTCCAATAAGTAATTGTGGCATTGTTTATTTTCTTTAACCCAGGAAGATAGACTTTGTGTCATTATCAAATGACAGTGCTTCCTATAATCTCTTTTACTCTTCTCCCCCCTCTCCTCACCGTATCCTCTAATAGAAAAAAGTACTCATTTTTTAGCTTATTTGTTTCATATAACATCAAATGCATCGATGGAGTAGTGTCACACCTGCATCACAGCATTCTGTGCAACTGTTTTTCCAGAGCAATTTTTAACTGTTCGTGCAGACCAGAAGACTATGCCTATGTCCTTAGTTTAACAACTGATGGGCAATCATTCAGTCAACTGGTACCTCTACCAAAAAGGGTAAGGGAGTTTTGTTAAGATGCTTCCTACTGCTAGAAGGGAAGACGCCCATTTTAGATATTGTTGCACTGAACCAATTTATCAAGACAGAAAAGTTCAGGATGTTGACACTACAAATTCATCTTGTTCCATTGACGTAAGATGCTTTTATGGTAACTATCAACATACAGGATGCTTACATGTAAGTCCCAGCCACAAAGCTCACAGACAATTTCCCAGATAGTGTGTTGGGAATTACCATTACAATTTTACCTCGTATTGTTTAGCCTTTTTACTGTACCTATTGTAATCACCAAATGCCTTCTTCCAGTGTTAGCTGTTGATAAACTTGTGTGAGTTTATATCTACACTTAACTGGATTCAAAACAACTCCTTTTAAAACTTACAGCTTGCAGACTACAAATTTATACATCAGTCCTGGATAACATATATTCCATAAAAATCTTACACAAGGGAGAGATCTAGCTGATCTCAGAATTTTCCTTATACATTTATAAACAGAAAATGTTGATTTCAGAGACACTTCGTAAGCCTCTCAACTGCATAATCTCTGTTATCCTTATGGTATCTCTATTAATAACAAAATATATTGTGGACAGTGCCTACCTTGCTTGGATCTGTTCCATTGCCCATAACTAAATTTAATCTTTAATTTAAATTCATAAATTTCATGCCCACCAGAGGAATGATATCTCAAGTCAGATTACTACTACTAAACAGATTAAAGTATAACAAAGGCAAACAAATATGAAGCAGCAAACGACTCACTAGAAGCAGCTTGGACACAAGAGAATGTGGGAGATATGCATTGTTGTCATGGGTTCAAACTGAACTGACCACTAAGCACATTCTTTAGCTTAGCTCTCAGACACTTTCTTCACCACTCTTTCTGGATTTCAGTGGCTTCCAGGGTTCACTTCCCCACAGTAACTGTACTTTGAATAAACTCTTACATTCAGACAAACACACACATTGTTATCCAGAAAAGGCTGGCAATAGTCTCCCACTCTACAGCTTCTGTCCTGGCCGAAGGTAGAAAACTGCAATCACCCCAGATTACAAGCCTGAGGACCTCTCAGTTACTGTTTCACTCTTGGTAATGAGTCAAATATTTATGAGAACAAGTGATAGTGAGTAGTAAAGAGATCTGGCCATTTAGAGGTGGCCATCTTCAGCTTGCTGCCATTAGGCAATAAATATTGTCTTTTCAGTTGACAAAAAATAAATAGATGACCAGCCGCAAACTTTTCAACAATGAATAAAAATATTTAAGAAAGACTTTGTTAAGCAGTAAAGTTAATAGTAAAATATGCAGGAAAATAAGATATTGCACTGGGAAACAGAAAATAATCATTTTGAACAAATATATTACAAGAAAGAAAAACATATGTCTACTGGGTGACTTTGTTCTAGTTAGTTCTGAACTATGAGACTTTGTGATCCTTAATTTAAACTGGCTGAATTTCTAGACATATTGCTGTCAGAGAAAAGTACAGGAGAAACTCAGAAGTCTGTACATTGCAGCATCAGCAGAATTCTACCTTCATGAGTTTTTTTCTTCTTTCTTCTCCACTGGTTATTTATTTAGTTATGGTTTATATCTTTTCCATACAGAAATCACAGAAACAATCAAGCAGTTAGTTTTTCCTACTCTAGGCTGTCTATCTCCTAACGGAATTTTCTAATTATTGTTCTATACCCTTTATCCTAGGAATAGTCATGGATTTTGCAATGAAAGGGCAGAATAATTACAGTACCTGGTTCCCAAATCTACTTTTCATTTATCATATGCTGTATACTCGCTGAATGCTGTTAAAAACTTTGCATACTTTGTTATACATTGCCTAGGAAAATGTCACAAACCGAGACATCTTTTCTTGCCACATAAAGACATGCACATACTGCATATTAAATAACACACTTGTAGTTTATCTGCTATAGGTATTATAGTGTTTAAGGCTTTAGTGCAGCTTACATATATGTTGCATTCTGACTTAGAAAACACTGGCGTATTTATTCTCAAACATCACATTTTCTCCCCATCTACAGCTCAAGCCCATTTTCTTGAGATAGTCTCAGAAATGAAGCTTGAGATGACAGTGAACTCATGCCAGAGTATACAGTTCCTTATATTAAATGGCCATCTGAGTTTGTATCCTTTGTGATTGGGTTAGGCCCTGCCTGAATACTATCCACCTTGGCAGACTGTGACTAAATCTTGCCACCACCCACTGTATGACCCAGCTGTTCTTCCTTGACAGTTTTTGGACTTAAACATTAACCCTGCTGTGGTTAATCTGCCCAACACTTTCCTAAAATTTTGAACATTTTCTTGCTAGGACTAGATGTAGATTGTGATCATCCAGGAAAGCAAGAACATAACCCCTAGCTCTTGCAACTTACCAACCTCTGGAAGGTTTGTGGTGATTTTTCATTGCAAAGGGCATCTTAAGCAAGTCATATATCCCAGAAGGTGTCACAAAAACTGACCCCGCCATCACTGCAGGTGTCAAGGTACCTGCCTTTATTGCTTGGTTGCATCAACAGTAGTTAGACACTTAGTCTCACCCCCACTGCTCTAATGTGTCCCCTGTGTTGGGAATGGCATAAGCATCTGACTGTGTGACTATTCAGATTTCTACAGTCTGCAAATAACTTGCTGCTGTCATCTGTCTTTGGCACCAGCACAAGCAGTAAATCACAGGAACTGCTGTCCTTGCAATTATTGTCTCAGGGTTTGCTTAACCAGTCCAGGCACCCTTTAAAGGACCTGTTTTATGGGCCACTTTGGCCCTGTGTCCACATGGTACTCCACAAACTTACCAGTAAACAAGTCCCCAGACTTGTATTTACTTATTTATTTAATTATTGTATTTGTACTTGTATTGCGTTATGCTGGCCAGATATTCTGAACCTGGGCAGAAGATAGATACCTTGTCCACTGAGGTGTCAGACCAAGTGTCACTGTGGTCAACCACAAAATACTGCTCCTAATTCCACCAGTAACCTCCCATGGATAGTGAGTATCAGTGTCTCTCTGTCATTGTAGGGCTTCATCATTTTAACATGGCTGAGTCTGTGCTTCTGCCTCCTCCTGGCAACTCTGCCATGTAGTTAAACACCACTTACTTTTTCTGACAATTGAGAAACCACCCTCCCATGCTCCCTGCACTTTATTGTGTAAAACTGGAATAAGTACCATCACTTTATGCCCAACAGAACACTGTCTGGCCTGGGCTATCTGGTCATGCAAGATCTTTTGCTAATATTATGCTTGTACTTGGTGTCCTTGTACCAGTCCCTATGAGCTCCCTAAGCCTGGTCCTGGCATTTAGGATGTATGTCATAACAGATTCCTTGTGAAAATGATAGTCACCCTCCCATTTATCAAAAATTAAATCTGGGCCCATTATCTTGTAACAATTCAAGCAGCTCAATGTGTGAAAATCCTGGGGCTTCCTGGGGCACATCTTTGTAAGCAAATGGTAAATACGGCTTTACTACTCCCACCTGACTTAGTCTACAAATGGTGTTAATGTAGTATTTAGTGTAGAGTTAAACCACTTGATCAGGCCATTGAGCTATGGATAGTATGGGTAGTTTGCAATTCTGACTGGAAATTGATGTCTGTCAATATTTTTCTTGTAACACCTACCTGCTGAAATTTTCTAGGAGACTATTTGCCCCCTTCCCTGCTTCAGTCGAGGACAGAGCCACTACTTGCAGGTATCTAGTACCACAGAACATCACCACTACTGGGATATACTACTTACCTGTGCAGTCTGAGTACTAAAAGTCCCCACAATGTCCATTACTGCTATCTAAAATGGCTCCTCAATAATAAGCAAAGATAGCAAAGCTCTTCAGCCTTATCTCATGCCTTTCAAATTTTCTTTACTGTTCATAGATTTTTCAGTACTGTGTCACATTGTTTGAAATACCTGGCCAACAAAAAGTCTGCATCCACATTTGAATGCTTTATGCTCTTATAGCCTGAAAAGAAAATGTCATGGACTAGGCATAGAACTACCAGTGCTGCCAACTGCTGTATTACTTCTTCAGGACCACATTCTCTTTACAATAACCCTTAGTCCTAGAATATGGACTGCTCCCCCTGCCCTTGAAGTTTGGGTTGCCTCCTTGGCTACCTCCCTCAGGTTCTGAAAAGCAGGTTCTGAAAGCTGAGTCAGTCTCACTTCTTGTAATCCTATCCAGCTCCGCCACCAAAAATAGTCTGGTATCTTCTGACAGTAGTGCCACAGATTCAGGCTTGGTACTACCATCTAACTCTCCAGTGGAAGTAGCCCTTTCCATGGGAAGTCCAACACCTTTCAACAGCTGTGGATCAGATACTGGCCCATCACACTAGTTAGTCCCCCTGAACCAGCCACATCACCAGCCTTATTTGGAGGTGTGGGCAGTGACCTGGTCTCTCCCTGCTGCTCTCCCCATGTACTAGTCTCAATGCTTCGCTGCATGTAACCACTGCATTTTCAAAATAATCTCCTATTAAAACATCCACTAGAATATCACCGACCACTGCCATGTGCTTGTTCCCTTACCCTTCTTCCCAGTCCATGTAAACTCTAGACAGTGGTACCTAAAAAGGTGTCCTTCCCAAGGCCCTAACTAGAATAAGCTGCCTGGACAAGTATTGTTCCTGTTTAACCACCACACGCTTAACAACAGATGTTCAACAAACACATAGCCTTACTGGAATATGGGTAGTAACACCCTGCTGCCCCATCTCTGGCAGTATATCAAAGCTCAGAGTACCTCCCCCTGCCTGTCAGTCTGTGTGACAGACCAATAACTTGAGAATTCAGAGACAGTCTTTCAGACCCACCCACAAGACCCTTCCAGTTTTATAGTACCACAGTAAAAGAAGGATCTCTGAGAAGGCTGCTCCTTTCTCTGGATGAGCTCAGATAGGAAACCTTTTTTTTTAATTTATTTTTTTTTATTTCTTCCCTCTGCTTTTACTTTCAGTGCTTGAATACTGTATTCTTCTGTTTTGACTTTTTTCTGATTAGAAATGTTGTATATGCTTCTGTTTTGACTTTGTCTAGCACAGTAAGGCCTGTTGATTAAAGACTTCGTATGGAAGGTTTGACAGGAAAACTTGCTGATTTTACATTGTTTTCTTTGGGGTTATGATTATTTGACGTGAAGGAACAAGATTAAGCATTTTAAACAATTTTATTTTTCATTTAAATTGTGAGCTTGGTGCCATATTGCATGTTAAACATTTCTGACATTAATTTTTCATCACTTTATGATTTATTTCATGTCTAATACTGTTTTATGCTTTTTCCATTCATTTTGACTGAAATTAGCCTCTTTTTTAAACAAAATTAGTGGCTTTTGTGCATGCATTTTGTGCTTAGAACTGTGTTACTGAAGCTGTCATTTTATCCAGTGCAATCTTTGGAATAATAACACCCTGCAGAAATGGACTTCAGATTGCTTTTGGCGCCATATTGTATGTTAAATATTTCTGACAAGAATATTTCATCAGCTTATGATTTATTTCTTGTCTAATACTGTTTTAGGTTGTATCCATTCATTTGTACTGAAACTATCCTTTTTAAAAAAAAAAATCAGGGGACTTTTGTGCATGTATTTTGTGCTTTGAACTGTGTTATTGAAATTACCTTAATTTTCTCAGTGCAGTGTTCAGAATAGTCTTTAGATTGCTATTTCGAAGGAGAATAGTGTGATTTGTTCATCTTTTTACTGGGCTGACTGTGCTGACAGTAGTTGGTATTGATCTGGCTAGTTCCTTGTCCACTGACTTGACAAACTCAGATACATTGCCTCCCTCCCACTGTCTACTCCCTGTGCACCTAAAAACATAGAACTAAGTCAAGAAGTATGCCTCAGCTTATGACTTGTGACTCCACAGTTCCCTTAAGCAGGCTATATGACCACTCACCTTTTTATGTCACCAGATCCCCTGGCTTGGTGGTAGTACTATAACTGTGCATGAAACAAGGGTCAGACATGTCCTTCAGGTCTGTGCCAGTGCCTGGTTCAGGTATGGGAGAACCAAACCCATTAGCTGCAGGGGAAGTCAGGGATGCAGAGTCTGTTTCCAGTGTTGATGTGCTTCCCCCTGGGGATTCTCCCACTTGTGTAATGCATACAAAAAAGAGACAGAAAACCTACCATGTCACAGGGCAACAGCTTATGACTGAGTTTACACCTGAGTTGGTGGCTATGAATAGGCCCCTTGTTCCGACAGTTGCTTACAAGGTGCAAACCCAGGTTATGAGTAACGCAAGTTCTCACGCTCCTGTTCAGCCAGCCTGGGATCCTAATTTTGAAAGGGATTTGGAATCTGGCATTTCAGAAGTGTCAGATTCTCATAACTTAGTTTCCTCTGAGGATGAGCAGGTGCAGAAACCCAAACAGATGTATTATTTTCCCAAATGCTGGCTACATTTAGTGATGTATTCAATCAGTAGCAATCTTTGGATGGTCCTGAGGTCAGCAGGGAGTTTGATCTTTTGGAGGATGAGGCCCAAGATGTGGTAATCTTCCCTCCATTAATCTCATCATTTGAGGATTTTTTTTTAAGAAGGCTTGCAATTCTCCTCTATTGAATGAGTCCTCTTCTAAAAAAGTGTGTAAGAAATTCAAGGTGTGCTCCATTATGCTTGTTCTCCAAGATCCCTTCTCTGCAGATCCTGCTATTGTGTCCTAAATGCATGGCTGTGGTAGTGGCTCACTGCTGGACTTCTGGCATTCTCATTTCCTTACTTTCCTTACTTGGATGACTTGCTGATCTGTCCAGAGTGTGTATCCAGGTGTCTGGAATTGCCAGAGAAGGTCTCAACCTTATTTTCTCAGCTAGGCTTCAATTCGAACCTTTGGAAGTCATCCCTGACACCCTTGCAAAGACTCATTTTCTTGGGGTGCTTAATAAACTCTGACAAAAGAATGGCCTTTTTTTCCTGAAGGTAAGGTACTGTCTTACCAGACAGTGTTTCAAGAATTCTCCAAGATGAACTTCACTTCACCAAGTGAGTTCCTAAAAATTCTAGTTCTAGGACGTATGGCATCCATGATTCACATAATACCACAGACACATCCCCACATGTGGAAAACACAGTGGTATGTCCGGAATTGTTGGGCCCAGTACCTACATTCCTTTCTATCTCATTTATCAGTGCTGCCCTTCATCAGATAAGAGTTACAGTGGTGAAGAGCACAGCTGAGTATCAATCCAGATCTTCCCTTCTTCCTGCCTGTTTCAGCTCAATCTGTCCAGACATATTCAGGCAACTTTTTTTGGGGAGTTGTGTCAATAGGACTGCAAGTACAGGCCACTTAGGGGCCCAAGTACACACAGTAGCATATCAATATCAAGAAAATATTGGCAGTAATCTATACCTTGAATGTCATTCTCCATCAGTCAGCTCTGGGTCCTCTTCTGGTGGTTGCAGACAACACCACAGTCATGTGGTACCTCAACAAACAAGAGGGGTTCAAGGTCATACTCTCTGTGGTAGTTGGCAATTATGGCCTGGGAGATGGCTTTACTAAATTCTTTCACTCTTCAGGCATCATTTGTTCCCTCAAAGCAAAACGTAGTGGCACAAAGACTAAGCAGATCCTAAGCAAAACCTTGAGTGGCAGCTGAAGGCAGTGGTATTCCAGGATCTAGTGCAGATGTGGGGAAGGCTTCAAGCAGATCTATTCTCCTCCTTTAAAAACAAGCAGATGGAGAAATTCTGTTCCAGACATCCTTGCAGCCATGCTTGGAGGACAAATGCATTCTCGTTCCCTTGGACAGCAATGTTTCTGTATGTTTTTCCACCGTTTGCACTGATTCACAAGATTTTCTGAAAGTTCAGAAAGAAATGCCAAGGATCACTGGGGTGACCCCCTATTGGCCCAGAGAATCTTGGTTCTCCCTTCTAATGGTTCAGGGGTTCATAGTTAATTACTAGACTAGTTGCCCTTGTGAGCCATTTTAAACTTACTCAATTTCCCTTTCAAAGCTGAGGCTAAAACCCTGTGCTTTGTTTCTATGTGGTAAACACCTTAACCATTTTACCAACACCCAACAGAAGAGCAATTACCACAGACTTTTTCACTCTCTGGATTTGCTCACACAGTCTCAGGGATGACTGGTGCACCCCAGTTTGGAGCAACTACAACTGACAGCCTGAATGATTCAGTCTTGACTCTGTTTAGGCACTTGTTTCATGAAGATGTGGAGTAGACATTAAAGAAGGCCAGAAAACCTGTTATTAGAAAATCTTATGTTTACGAATGGATGAGGTTTTCTAAAAGGTGCCTAAATGAGAAGAGAGTCCTTGAGGTTAACATCTCTCTGGTCTTGAAATATCTGTGTGAGCTACTTTACAGCGGCTTCTAGTATGCATCTATTAAGGTGCATTTAGTGACCATCTATGCTGGTCTGCCAGTGGATTCATGCGTTTCTTCTTTTCTTTTGGTGAAAACAGTTCATGAAAGGAGCATTGCATATGAGACCCCTTGCAAGCAAATTCCTCCTTTGTGGGATCTCAACTATGTTCTGGAAAATTTGTCCTAACCACCTTTCAAACCTGCCACTCAGGCTTTTCTGAAGTTCTTAACATGGAAAACGGTCTTGCATATTGTTCTGACATCTGCAAGGTGAGTCTCTCAGCTGCATGTTCTCACAGTGGGACAATCTTACCTGATGTTCCACAGGTATAGGATTGTGTTACACACTAATCCCTCTTTGATGTTGAAAGTGGTCTCAGAATTCACCATCAATCAGTCTATTAACCTCCTTGTGTTCTTTCCAGAACCTAAGAATAAAGGAGATATGCCAATGTGCATTGGCAGCTCAGGTAATACCTTGACATTACAAAACCCTTCAGGAAGGCAGAAAGGCTTTTTATTGTCTACAGAAGGACAAAGAAGGGTAAACCTGTCTCTAAGCAATTCATTACACACTGGTTGTCCTCTGGTATTGCTTTTGTTACACCCACCATAGCAAGACAAATCCAGACAAGGTAAAGGTGCATTCCACCAGGACCTTTTCCTCTTCAGTGGTTTATTGGAAAGGAGGGGACTGTAGAAGCATTATAGAGGTGGTAATTTGATCCTCTGTCCACACCTTTATGAAGCACTAAAATCTGGAAGTCTTTTCTAAATTCAGAGCAGACTTCATTATGACCATTCTTCAGGGGCTCCAGGACCCTCATCTTTCCTCCTCCCAGGTTGGGTAAACTTTGGGAAATCTATCCATATGCCAGTAAGGCAGTGTGTTTGTCAGTTGTGTATGTCCTCTCTCTTAATATTTACCCCAAGTAAATTTAGCCCAGTCAATAGATGAGAACTCTCTGTCCATTCCCAAAATAACACCATAATTGAAGTCATTCTCAATACAAAACTGCTCGGTGTCATCATTGATGACAACCTTACCTTTGACCTTCATATCCACAATAATATCAGAAAAAAACATCAAAAACTAGAAGCCCTCTATAGGCAAAACTACTTTCTTAATTTCCCTCCAAAAAAGGCTCTTGCCTCATCATTTCTGCTTACAACTCTTTTATACGGTGCCCCCGTCCTCGCCAACATTCAGTACTCTCTAAAAACCAAACTCAACTCATGTTACAATAAAATTGCCAAATTTGCTATAAATGCCAAATTCTCCACACACCCTGCACCACACTGCAGCAATTAGACTGGCTTGAACTCCCTCATCACCTAATATACCTACAACTTACTATTGCTCATAAACTTATTTACCTCCCAGCTGCCTGCCCATCTCTCACTGGTGTACTGATCATCTACCATCCTAACTGTCACCTCAGGTCAGAGAACAAAATGCTGATAAATATTGACAAACCTAAGCTCTCTGCTGGTCAAATGCTCTACTCTGTTACTGTTTCTAAACTATGGAATGACTTCCCCCCTCCACTCAGAGCCATGCCTAATGCCTCTAACTTTAAAAAATCCCTTAAACTTCACCTATCCTCACAGTGGTTATGCACTTGCACCTCTACTAAGAACCACATAACGTGATTCTCCCACAATCTTTCTCCTCTTCTCTCTATAACCACTCGAATCTCTCTTTCTCTCAACCACACCTACTAATTTTTTCCTCTCACTCTGAGCCTGGATTACCATTACATTACCACACTGTTTTTTCCTTCATCTCTGCATCATATCTCACTCAATATTTAATTTACCTTTATTTCGTAGTTTCAGTCCATGACTGTATGCTATTTTCCTCTCTGTTTGTCCCCATTCCACCTTCTGTTACCAATCTATTGTAAATAATCATAATGTTCATCTCCAATATTACCTCTGTTAATAAATTAGTGTATGCAATCATGATGTTGTTGTATTTGCTGTTGTTGTATTATATATCCTGTATCATTGTAACATATTTCTTGTCTGTAGGTGTTAAATGTGGAGCTTTTCTTCCCGGGCCTCCGCTGAAAATGGGTTCTTCTGGCCCAGTGGACTACACCTGTAATCAAATGCAATAAATCTTCTTCTTTCGGCTTTTCCCACTTAGAGGTCGCCACAGCGGATCACCTGTCCACTCATGATTGGCAGTGGAGTTTTACGGTGTCGAGCTGCCAGCCCAGCGCCCAACCTTCCACAGAAGGCACACACACACACACACACACACACACACACACACACACACACACACACGCACACTCACACCTAGGGCCAATTTAGAGTGTCCAATTCACCTACTGCATGTCTTTGGGATGTGGGAGGAAGAATTGATCCGGGGAACCTCTTGCTGTGAGGTGGCAATGCTAACCGCTGCACCACCGTGGCCACCCTATAAAATGCAATAAATAAAAAATAAAATAAATAAATGGCCTGCTTGCCTGTAGCAATATATATTCATAGAACACACTGCCTTACAGGCAGTACCCACCCACCATCCCCCTTTTTGGATGTACATAGTCTGGTGTTGGAGGCACTGTTGAGTTATGCTTATCAGCCAATTATGGCTTGTGTGTGTGTGTGTGTGTGTGTGTGTGTGTGTGTGTGTGTGTGTGTGTGTGTGCGTGTGTTTTGTTTTGGAACATGAGGTGTTTGCAAGCTTGTGTTTTCATCTTCTTTTCCTTTTGGACTATGGAAAACTGAAAGGGTCCTCTCTTTGGGTCTGAAAGGTAGCGCTTGTACTCTCAGGCTATTGGTCCATCACACCTACAGACAGGCAGAGGTAGGAGCTTTGAGATTTGGTAGACTGCCAGACATAGGGTAGCAGGGCACTACTACCCATGTGCCAGTAAGGCTGTGTGTCCTATGAACACCTGCTGTTACAGGTAAGTATGATTTATATAACTGCATTTTATGTCTAATACTATATCCCTCTTAACAATCATCTCGTTTCCCTCCACCATGATAGGCCACAGACCTTAGTGGTAGTTTGATGCAATTATTGTCTCCTGACAACCCACCACCATTGTAAAACTACCCCTGCTTAGTTTACTGCCCCCATGACCTTTGTTCTCTACCTCACTGGATATTAGTACTATACATACCCCCCCCCCCCCGCCCGATTATGCTGAAAGCATTTTACCACACAACTAGAGAATAGAAATAGTTTAAAGGAATACATCCTACATTTGTGCCAGGGCTACTTGACCTTAGCACTCCCCTTCTGCTTCACGTGGGAAACTTTTAAGGTAAGGCTGTGGAAATATATAATTCACAGAGGAAAAAGCAGAGATGGATAGAAGGTGCAATAAATTAAGAGTATGAAAGCCAGATAGGCTTTCTGTAAAACAAAGCCAAGGAAGGAGGTGGTACACAGATTGTTTCAAGACAAGATAATGGGACTGAAAACAGATGCAAAGGTGATAAAATATGTCCAGTGTGAGAGAAATGGGACAGGATTAGATTATTCCTTTGGGTCAAACATGTAATGTCCCTTAAGTTACTGGCATAATGCCTTAAGGAAAGGTACTGTCAGCAAGTGATCACATGTACGCTATGGTCTGATGGGCAGCTCAGATAATGAATGCCATAATGGCAAGGTGTTATCAGAAGCTGTATTCTGCTCCAGGCGGCCTAGGTGACCTCATAAGAAATCCATTTTTCTGAGAACTATTTGGCAGAGAAACCAAATGACATCATTTACCCTTAATAAACCAGTTACCCTGAGAGAAGTGTATCAAACCATTAGCTCCCTTAATGGAGGGACAGCCAGTGGTCAGGATCGGGTCCTCACAGATTTTTATAAGACTTATAAAGAAGAATTTATTTTATCAGAACCAGGTTCTGATGAAGTCTCTTACAGCTTGAGACAAAAGCACTTAACCTTTCGTATGTTTTATGTTAATAAATTGTTTTATTTGCCTTTAGATTTTGTATTTTTTGGATACTACTGGCATTTGTATTGCATGTAGCACAGTCACGTGGGGTCAATTACTTGCTCAGGATGGCTTTTTATGCTTTCTGATAGTCTTGGTTGAGCCATCTTTTTGACACACTGCTTTTTTCTTTACATTGTTAGGAATTTATTTTATGTTATTTACATTTTGGTTACCATGGTACAACACTGATATCAGCATGACCAACTGCAGTCACCGGCCTAGTTACATTCAAAATAGTAGGAACAAAAATGGAACAATTCCAACCAACAATGAAACACAAAGGAAACACAAAAACAAAACAAAAAAAAAAACAGATACTACGACACAGTTTACACTATGTGGAGATGTAGATATGAGAGGCAGAAAAGTGCTATCAAAAGAGTTGCAGGAAAAGAGTGGGCAGTAGGTTTAGTGTTAGAATTTTGGGGGGGGGTGTAACGCAAAGTGTTTATAAGGCAAAGCGAAAAATAAGTAACGATAAAGAAACAGAGTGTAAGGAGACAGAGAGAGAGAGGCTGAGATAAGTAAAGTTGTAAGATATCAGTGAGCAAGGGAAAAGGGAAGCTATGAGCATATTTACAGGAAGCAGAAATACAGTGCAACCAACAGACTAGCAGTGCAAATGTGTGACTTGAGAGGAAATGATCCTAGTGCAGGTTAGTGTTGATTCAGTGGTATGCTCTGTGTTTTGGTATCTACATTTGTATTACTCAAACAGAACAGAAGGTACATTTTGATATGGATAGAAGCCGGTGTCTTACGAGGTCACTTGACATATTCAGCAAGACTAATGGCCATCACCACCCATGGAATCGAAGGACCCCCAACTTCCCTCTAAATGATCACCTCATTTCATTATTGTCAACAGAAACCAGGGTCTTTGTAAGGAGGCTACCAAGAAAGTTGGAGAAATATGTCGGGAAAAAAGCATAAATGTATGATGCCCACTGTCTCCAAAACATTTCATCCTAGTGGTGGAAACATTAGGCTTATATATCAGGCAACATCATTCAAACTGGGATATCAAAGTAGCTGGAGGGCTGTGTTACACTGAGCCATGGTTTGCTAAGGCTCTTCCATCCAGATATTTCAGTAACTGAGCTACTTTAGGTCTTTAAAACTTTTGAAAACCATTCTGGGATGCCTTTCAGTTGGAAGAAGTCGTGTTTTTTCCAACATAACTCCCACTATGACCCACAGAAAGTGTAAACTCATCAAACAGGGATAAAATGGAATTCTTGTCACAACCACTTGGGCATAGATATTGGACCTAACTTTGATTCCCTTATACCAGAAAATGTGAACACATACATACAGCACACCTGAAGGTTAATTGATATCTGGACTCCACTTCACCTCCCACTGCCAGATAAAATTGTGGCTGTGAGAATGTTCCTGGTCTGTGCTGGTAGGTAAGTAACGGACAATAATGAATAATTTTATTTGGGAGAACTGAGGACTGGGTTCCCAGACTTCAGAAGGTATGCTAAATCAACTGATAGATTGCATTTTGTTAACCCTAGATCCTCCCATCGACCTAGCTGGCTCCATGCAGAATTAGTGTTACTGAACTTGCAAAGCTCTATGTCCAAACTTGTAGAACACAAAAAGATTTGGGATCCTTGAGGCCATGACATCTGATTAGCAAGTTTCTGCATATGGTGAAGCTAGTAAGGTATTTACCTTACAGACACAAGGCACAAGATACATGTTTAATTCTCACATGGGGTAATTGGCTAGGCTTAAAATGACCCACGAGGGCAGTTAGCCTAGTACTAATCCTACAAGCCTATAAATCACCTGATGGGGAGAATTTAGGACAGCCCCCTGTGTAGGACAGGTGGACAATTCTTCTTTTGGTCCACCTGGATTTCCAGACAAATAGTATATCCAGGGTATTTTTCTCTTTCTCCTGATAACAGACAGCCATCTTTTAATGAGTGCAGAAATGTTCAGGTTAAAGGTCATATTCAATGGAGGTAATGCCTCCAATCTACTAGTATCTGTAGAAAGCTCTAGGCTTTGATAACAAGATTGCTCTAGAGCAGGACAGTGTTAAATAGGAAATTCATCCCTGTATACAAATAAGTGCAGACCGGTGGCTCAGGCATTGCATCATTTGGAATTTTATGAAAGTCACATGCAGGATCCTTACCTGATTTAAAATCCTACACTTTTGACATTTTACTCCAGAAATATGTTTAAAATAAGGAATGGCAAGTATTGGTGCTACTGTACTGCAGGGACCAACTATGTGCACATGCTATGGAAATATCTGGACAGCAAGAAAGTGTGGCAAAGAATGCATTCTGCTGCATTACTCATAGTTAGGAACCCCATTCCCCATTAGCAGAAGTAACTCTCTGTCTACAACTACTCTCAATTTGGCAAACAACATTACTGTTGTTAATCGTATTGTGGCTCTTCTTTTCAGGTATTGAAAAAAAGATTAAGTTGGACCTTTCACAGGACTGGAGCTGTTATACCAAAAGACTTGCATTGCCTTTAATATACCATGATTCAGCTTCAAATGAATGAGCTTCTGTCATTTTCTGTTGTTAGGACTATCTATGAAGTATATTTTTTCTTCTACAATGTTAATGTTTTCCTTCTTGTATTTCATTCTCGGTATGAATGTTAGTGACTTTAATGATTTGTTGTAGGGATCATAAATAAAGTTGGTTTAAAAAAAAGAATGCACACAAATTCATCTAGTTTAATTTACTATAGTATGTTACAGCTGCTGGGTTTTTCCTCACTCCTCCAGCCTTGAAGAAAATCAGATACCATTATGGTAGTCTCTGCTTCCCTCTTCCTCACTGGCTTCACATAAATGTAACTCCACATCACTCCTCCAATTTCCAAAACCAATTATTTCCACTCATCAGCTGACAGAAGCCAACCAATCCCACAAAGGAACCACAGCTTCATAAAAGATAAAAAAAAGAAAAACAAGAAGTTCAGACTGATGGCAGAATTGCATTACTTATGCAATTATACAAAATAAAAGGACCATCATGTTATATAAGCCTCCACACCACCCAAAACTGACATTCAAGTAGTAAGGCTACCTTTCATTCCTCAAACTACCATTAGGAATTATTACCATTTTTTCAATAAGAGAATCACTGTAGAAAGGACTAGTCATGTTATCCATAGCGGTTAGGCTCCCTCAGGTTCACTGGTGAATCATTGTTGACTAGTACGAATGTGGTCATGTTATCCATAGCAGTTAGGCTTCCTCAGGTTCACTGGTGAATCATTGTTGACTAGTACGATTGTGCTCCTTTTCCTCACACAAATCATCTTCCTTAAACAGAGGGGAAAACCCCAGAGCAGATAATTTTTTCCATGTAGAAGCTGGCTGTTCATCGTGTGCATGACCCAGCACCACATCGAAGGGTTAATTGCCCTGTTCCAGTCTCACTTGACAACCATAGTCTCCCACAAATTCATCCTCTTCTTCAGCTTCAAGAAAGGTCTTAGTTCCCTGCAGGAATAGAACCTTGGAAATTGCTGGATCTCGCAGCTTATAATGTGGTGCCTTTTGCTTTCACAGCCTCATAACAAGCAGAAATAAATTAGTCTTTTGCAAGTGGTCACTGGTAAGTCTTGGTCTGCTTGGACCCTTATGTCATTTACTTTGATCTGTCTTCCTTTCCAATAAAGATGACCAAAAACTTGCTCTTCCCTCCAGAATATAAGTTGCAAGTCTGACCAATATTGCACAAAATTGAGTTGCTGCATTTATTCTACAAGGGCCTATGACTTTGTGAGCCTCCACCATCCTGATCTCAGCCTCCAGAATGTCTGACCATAATGTGAAGTGCCTCTTAATAATACTATACAGCCCCTTGCCTGTAGCTGTTTAGACATGCCACTGACCATTATATTGTTTTTGTCTGTCCCAGTCCCAGTGATCAGCAAAGATCTCTTCAATTACATCCAAATGGGCTTTGGGTGCCTGCAATGAACATTCAACCTCTGGCAAAAATGGTGGATTTCCATCTAAAAATGTCTTTGTTGGAAAACAACATGTGCTTAAGGATTCTTGGCATCTCTTAAAAAGTTTGGCAAGGAGTGAGTTTAGGGAACATTTGTTCTTTGTAAGTATTGATGTGAAAGATCTATACTTGATTATCCTTCATGAGGAAGGGATGGAAATGTTTCAAAATGCACTCAAAGAAGGTTCTAAGTTCTCTAGTGACATGGTGTATGTGTTGTCCGTGTTGATGGAGCTAGTGTTAATAAATAATTTTGTGTGGTTTCAGGGGGAATATTTTAAGCAGATCCAGGGAATATCAATGGGTGCAATTGTAGCACCAGTTTTTGCAAACATTGTACTTTGGTATTGGGGAAACCAAGTTTGTACTAGATTTTAAGTTTAAGAAGAATATTTGGTACTTACGTATTATCGCAACCACATTTTCCGACGTGCTGGACTTTATTCTGTTTTACTCAAACAATGACAAGGAAGTGTAATCAGGAAGAGTAGACTGTAAAAAACTCTTCTGGGATGTTGGTGGTGGCTTTTTAAAATGAGTAAGGGTTAAAATTTGAGGATTTGTGGCTAGCGTGCTTGAAAGACATCAAGCATTGAATTCAGCGAGCAATCCCAGTGGCTGTCTGTATATACGTACGTTGGCCTGAAAGGAGTGTGGGCAGTCATAGCTTACGATGTTAGAAACACACACACACACACTTCCAACGAATTAGCTGCTTTTGAGCACACTAGCCAGAAATCCTAACATGTGCAAATCCTTACTAGTTTTACAAACCCACCACCAAGATCGTGTTTTAACAGTCTACCCTTCCCGATTACTGTTTTAAGAAGTTAGACTGGGTATCGCTTTGCTTTTCTTTCCTGATGCTTTCTGTTCTCAGGGCAAAGGCTGGGAATGCAGAACGCATTTTAAGTGGAACGTTGAACTTTCTTAACTGACATCTTGAAATGCTGGCAGTAAATGGGGAAACCTATTTGTCAAACCTTATTTTTTTAGCCATTGAAGTGAAAAAAACATCCTAAAAACAATAACACATTAAAGAAAACATGTCTTTGAGGTTTTCTCATACTTTATTGGTCCCAGTTGACACAAGGAGAAGCAACCAGCATCAGGGCGAAAATGTGGTTGCGATAATACGTAAGTACCGAATATTTACAAATATTATAGATTCCTTGACGACATTCTGGTGTTATGGGAAGGTACTGAGGAAGAGGTAATTGAATTTGTGGAATACATCAACACCACAACAAGTTTTTTAATTTTAAATACACGGTGGGAAATGAGAAGGTTAATTACCTGGATGTACATTTATATAAGAATGTTTTGGAGGGTTGTTTTGAGTCAGAGATATACAGAAAGCCTACATTCTCAAATTTTTTTTGCACTTTGAGAGTGAGCACCTGTTTTGGCAGAAGAAGAACCTTATAAAAGGGCAGATGATTAGGATTTCCAGATTAACTAGTGATAATAAGTTTTGGGAGGAATTGGGAATTTTAAAGGGGTTGCTAAGTGATAGAGAGTACCGTGAATCTCTCCTTGAGGCTTGAGGCGCAGGAACAATATGTGATTAGTAGGAGGATGGAATGGTATCCTCCTTTTCTGAAAAATCCTGAGTTACAGATGAGGGGGGAAAAGAGCCAAAGGTTGACTCATTTTGTTGTGTTATGACCTATGATAGTTACTCATCTGAGATCCGGAGGATACTGGAGAAGAACTGGTGTGGGGTATTTGGAGCTTTTGGTCTAATAGAGAAGGTGGGCCCCAACCCTAAGATTGTATATAGAAAAGGATGTAACATGAAATCTTTATTTGAAAGAAATCAGGATAAAGACAACAGATTAGTTTTGGGGAAGATGAATAAGTGCGGAAACTGTAGGGAATGTAAGTTTATGTATGAGACTAAAAACATAGTTATTGAAGGTTATCAAAGGGTTATTTTGATTAAAGGGGTATACAACTGCCAGACAAAGGGGGTTGTTTATGTGGCCCTATGTCAGACATGTAATGCTTATTACATAGGAAAAATGGAAAATGAACTAAGAAAGAGGGTGTACCAGCACAACTATGCCATTAGAAGACAGGATGGGACCAATGCCTTATTTAGGCACAATATTATATGTAAGGATTTAAAAGAAAATAGATTTTGTGCGTTGGAAAAGGTCAAAAACAGGAAAGAGGAGGAAATTGGTCCAATTTCTTGGAATATAGGGAAACCTTTTGGCAGGTTTTATTAAATGCAAGCACCCTGCCTGGCTTAAATGATAGAATTTCGATTAGTAGTCTGTTGAATTTAAGGGCAGAAGAGGTTTAGAAGCTAAAAGCTAAAAATAAAATTAACCAAGCAGTTTGGTTACCTTTAGTAGTAATAACCTATAGTAGTAAGTAGTTTTTACCCACTACCCATAAGAAGTTTAGGGTTATTAATTTTAGTGGGGATTGTGTATAAATGATTATAAATTAGTATTTTGTAGGGCTTAGTTCCAAATGAAGGGCAATATGTTTGTGTATTTATGTGTATTTATATTAATACAAAAGTTTTTACTGTTTTTAAGAAAGAAATGAAAATTGATGGTTGAGCACATGATTTTTACATGGTATTTAAATGATAGGAAATGATGTGTGTTTTTGTATCTGATGAAGTTTCGTTTTTATGTGTGAATAAAGGAACAAAAGCACTTATACACCCTTATGTCACTTACTTTGATCTGTCTTCCTTTCCAATAAAGATGACCAAAGACTTGCTCTTCCTTCCAGACTATAAGTTGCAAGTCTGACCAATATTGCACAAAATTGAGTTGCTGCATTTATTCTACAAGGACCTATGACCTTGTGAGCCTCCACCAGCCTGATCTCAGCTTCCAGAATGTCTGACCATAATGTGAAGTGCCTCTTAATAATACTATACAGCCCCTTGCCTGTAGCTGTTTAGACATGCCACTGACCATTATATTGTTTTTGTCTGTCCCAGTCCCAGTGATCAGCAAAGATCTCTTCAATTACATCCAAATGGGCTTTGGATGCTTGCAGTGAACATTCATTTCTCTGTTTACTCAATCAAAATGTGCAGTTTTTTCAATGATGACTGCATCAATTTCTTTCTCCATCTGATCATTAGCCCCAGTGTATTGTTCCAATGTAGTATTTGTTTTTGAATCTCCTTGAAAATCATATTCATTGAAACCTCTTCTTGATGGGTGTCTGGCTGTTGGGTCATTGCTGGTCCTGTTGAATCCTGCTGCTACAACATGGTGGAAATTATCTCTGTAGATGGAGTGGCTATAGAGGTTTGTATGACCACCAGGGCCATGTGTCATTTCATTTTTGACATAAAGCATTGCCCAGTGCTTAACAAGTTACAGAAGAAAATAACTCAAAAAGAAACCAATATTAAACTAACTTTTATAATAACAAAGGGAGAGACGAGAGTTGCTTACCTCTGAGTGAACCATATACCAAAACTCCCTTACGCTATTGTTTCTTTATCTACATACTGATTCCTCAGGAAGAAACAGGGTAAGTTGATATACCTGCTTCTCCAAGAATGTGCCATGCTTTGTATTCTCCACACAGTCAAAAATCAAAGGGTAGAGATTAGTCAATAAAACTGAAGCAAATACTTTCTGCAGTTTCCTTGCTTTCACTACTATCCAGGAGCCAATTTCCCTTTCAAAGGTGAGAATTAAACCCTGCACCTTGTGACCATGTGTTAAATGCCTTAACCATTAAACCAACCCCCAACATAAATAGAGACCATTGATCTGTGATAGTCGGATTTTTGTACTGACAATGTTATTATCAGGAAATCACCTTGTTATGGTCTATATCTTGTTTCATTTCATAAGTTTATTTATAGCTTGGTTTCAGAGACTGAATTCAGAATTCTGTATAAAAACACTTTCAGCTCAGAAATATTTAATAGTAGTGATTTATTTCTC
This sequence comes from Protopterus annectens, assembly GCF_019279795.1. Classification (NCBI taxonomy): domain Eukaryota; kingdom Metazoa; phylum Chordata; order Ceratodontiformes; family Protopteridae; genus Protopterus; species Protopterus annectens. Next base: position 32,631,815 of record NC_056750.1, read on the forward strand.
TTTGATTGGGTTATACAGATGTTATGTTAAATACATGACTAAGTTAATCTCATAGAAATACTTTGAACTGGCAATCTGACAGAAAATAACATGACAAATGTACCTTAATATGCAGTTGAGATCTAATGATTGAAGAGATGTTAACAGTCTAGATAATATCATGGTTATGAAATGTTTATGGTAATAAGAGGAGAGGGTCTTCAGTTCAACAGTGGTGTAGCGATGCTAGTTTGAGCAGCTTTTTCTTTTGAGGACTGGGTATTTTTATGGGGCAACCAGCAGTGTCAAGGCTGGGACAACAGCACAGCGGGAAAAGGCATTTCAATGTCATCAATGGTGAGGAGGAGGATAATCTGTTATCAGGATATTTTACTTGATTTCACCAGATAACACAATGACAGACCTAAAAAGCAAAGCCAAAAGCACAACAATAAACACTAATAACCAGAGAAATGCTATGCTAAAGTAGGTCCAAATGGGGCTAGAATAAATCAGCTAATCCCACTTCAACAAACGGCATTTCATCAGAAATGCCAGTCATCGAATTCCATTCTTCACCCCACACTCCCCGCTAATTATATATACAAACTCTGAAATTGCACTACAGTGAGGAAAGGGCAAATTTTCAAATCATCATTGTACCATGATCTCAGTATGAACAGTTCAAGAAATGGCATGTTTGATGTAAGTGCACCGAAAATGCCGTTCACTGAACAGAATTTTCGATGGTCAAATATGGACCCAGTCCAAATACTTACAAATACAGTAAATTCCTTTAATGGAATCACAGTCAAGCACTTTCAGCACTGGAGTTGTCGGCACAAAGTATTTCTAAGATGGCGAAATGTGATATGTGCAAATTTTGCACATACGTAAATGATGGACCCTATGTTACTGTTACAGTTATAGGTACACCATTAGGTGTCAGGGAAAATGCAATTGCAATACTAGATTGGTTGTGTACTTAGCTACCTGTGTTTCTTGCCAAGCATTCTATATAAGTAAAACAACCAGGAGGTTGAAGGAACAAATTGGCACGCACGTAAATGACATTAAAAACAAGAAATCAGTAAACACTTTATTTAGACATTCGGTTATTTGTGCAGAGTTTAAGAGGTTTATGTTTATTGTTGTTGACAAAGTTTTTCTTGAAAGAAGAGAGGGTGACCGTGTTAGCATTTGAGAGTACAAGCAGGCATTATGGCAACTGAGGTTGGAAGCAGCCAGGAATCCAGGTTTAATCGATTCATGTTCCCTCATTGTTTTTTTTAATTAAAGCATGAGGACTGTAGGAAAGTTTTTGTGTATTGTTGTTACTATATTTATGCATTTATACTAGTATTTTTTTGATTTATAAATATTCAGGTATTTATTAATTATTTATATAGTTTTTAGGACACTAAAGCTGATATCACCAAATTATTACAATGTCTAAGATAATTGTACTTTTAACAGTGATAGATTTAATATGTTCAACTTTTATTAATTAAACATTATAGTTATTTATGTCTAATATATATATATTTTTATATTGTGTCACAATATGATTTCAGTCTCGGTATGTGATTGTAGAAAGCAATTTTGATAGAGGTGTATACACACACACACACACACACACACACACACACACACACACACACACACACACACACACACACACATACAGTCGCGCGCACTTCTTTAACTGACTGATTTTTTTCAAGTTAGTATGTCTTTAAATTCAACTTAGATTCTAACTGAATTTTTGATTGGTTGTTTAACTTTCAGTATTTAAAGCCATGCATTTTTGATGACTTTTATCACTCTGATGAAGCCCTGAGGATAGAGAGTGAAAGCGCTTGGTGTACATTAATAAACATTATTTTTTATTTGATTACTTGATTTCCTCTCATTTTTTTGCAATATCATTATTCTTTGTTATTTTATAAAGACTTCATCAGACAATGGCAGACCTGGCATTTGCCAGCTTCCTCTGATGGGAAGGTTAATGCTGTAGAATTAGACTCCCCAGTGTCATTTGTACTCTTGGGCTCCATTTATGGTTCCGACAGAAGTGGTTATAATGGAAGATAAAGAAAAACTGTACATATGAGCTGTGCTGACCAATGACAGCTTATTTTAGTTATCAGACTTGGCTGCATTGGGCAAAATGGGGGAAAGTTGACAGGTGGTGGAAATGAGATTTTCCAACCTAATTTATTCATATCACTGTGTCATTGTAGATGAATAATGCAGAAAGATGATGGGTAAAGACCACCAAAGTACATAAACCAGTGACCGCACGTGTAGTTTCCCTCATAGAAGATGGCTCCCTCTATTTCAGGTATCTCACATTTAAGCTCACTTTCCAAAACTGAGAAGCTTGACACAAAGGGAGTGGTTACCCCTATAAATTTCATTAATTTACATGCACAGAAGGTGGACAGCTGGAGGGGTGACAACTTTGTCCTTATTTTCCAACCAGGCTATATTTTTTTTTTTTTTTTTTTTTCACTTACTCAAAATAAGCTGGTTGGGCATTAAAACAGTAAATAATTTTGAGTGCACTCACAGAAGAAGTCCATTTGTCTTAATTTGAGGACCCAGGAAATCAAACCAGTATCACAGAACAGGCTTCATTCTGCTAGATGTGATAGGGGTCAAGATTCAGAAAAAATATCACTGTAGCACTCTTAGGGCTTTCTGCTAAACCATAATAGCATTATGGCGATAAAATGCAATTGAGTGATATGAAAGAAACTTGTTAGGATAGCTTTTCTTTGAATCGCTGTACTGCAATATTCTATTCTATTTCCAGTGAAAATCTTGGTAAAGTGCACATGGCTAATTTGTATTAGCTGGACACCAGGACTGCCATATTTGCATGTGGCACTACACGTTGGAGCCTTCATACCACTAAAGTGCTACAGTGGTCTTTGAATCATACCTGCATAATGCACTCAGCAGTTCTAATAGAAACAGGGTTGCACAGTATGTTATGTGTTTCTGAATGCTCAGGAAGGTATATAGTTAATATAAAAAACTCTGTAATAACCAATGCATGACACATCCATAGAAGTGAACTGTCAAAGCAACATATTTCATTTACCATGACAAGAAAACATATTAACAATTTACTAAAATAAAATTATTGGTTGCATTGCTCAGTAGATAAACAAGTAGCAGACTTGCATATCTGTCTATGCTGGTGGTAGCTCAGGTGAATGTAAAAGATCCCACGGCACTTACTGAAAAGTGTATAGGAAGTTCCCTAATGCCCTGGCCAAATTTTCCCTAGTTAGTATGAATACCACCTCAAGTCTCCCCTAAAACTAGAAGCCTGGCACTAACCTGGTCAACAAAGTATAAATAAAATAAAATATTATCATTATTACTAACAAATTTAGTTTTATTTTGTTGTTCTTCAAATAAAGATCTTAAAAAACAAACCTGCCCTTCAGGACTCCTCTCTGTTATTTAGCATTTAGCCTTTTTAACTATTAGGTATTAGGTTTAAGTGGTGGATTTTCTGATGTACCAGTAATAGCATGAAGACAGTGTCCACTGTGAGAGTTTGGCTCAAATTCCAACTATAGTTATTTAGTCCACAAATCAGTTTCCAAACTGTTCCCACTCAAAATAGATTACTTAAGTCAGACACACGTAGAGTGAGACAAAGCCTAAAGTTATTATAAGGAACATACAAAAATCCCAGCTGCCTGATTATTGGGAAGCTTTGTAACTTGTGTAATTGTTGATCTACAATGACAAAAGATGTAGTGTCAGTGAAAAGTTATTATACAATGACTGGCCATTAGCATTCAAAAGCGAGCAAGCTGATTGGCCAGCCCAACCAGCATGCCTGTTGTAAATCTGAGAATGTACCAATGGGAAAAGGTCCGGTCACCCGGACTTTTTCCTGTTAGTATATCTTGTTTTTTTATTTATTTATTTTTTTTTTAATGCAAAACGAAAACGGAAGACATTTTACATTCAGGAGATGGCACAGACAGAAATAAAATGATAATCAGGTAGGTTCTACAAAACTTAAAAACTTATCTGATTATCCTTTTATTTTGTCTGTCCTGACTCTCCCTAAGATAAAAAGTTTTTTTATTAATTATAATAAAAGAAGAGGAAGCAACAGAGATCTTCCTTTCTGCATTGCTACGTCTTCACAGCCCTGATGTACTGCGTAAGCATTGGAGCACAAGTCCCATACACATGCGCAGTACATCAAAACAAGGCAGCAGTATACCACCTGCCGCAGAAGAACAGTAATGCGCCGTTATACAAAGACATTATTTAAGAAAAGTATTTTTTTCTTAAATAATGTCATTGTATAATAGCAATAACCGACTCTGTGGTTGTAGTATATTGAAATTTACCCACAGTTGGCTTTATTTAATCACTCGGGCTTCGCCCTCATTGTTAAACCACACCAACCATGGGTAAATCTTCAATATACCATACTGACGTTGTCGGTTATTACTATATTAATCTCGCCACAATTCCACAATATACTAAAATCCTTCTAGGAGGAGATATACACCCTAATGCTGGCCCCACCTATCACAATGAATACAAAGATTATTCTTTCCTGCACATTCCTGTAACTCGGTAAAAGCCAATCTCCAACCCTGGTGATCTACGTTTTGCTGCAATAAGTGTTAGAAACATAAGAAATAAAAGTGCTGAACTACATGGCTGAATTACCTAACATAAGCCTGAAGTTCTCGCTGTAACTGAAACTTGGCTTAAACACAGAATAAATGACCTAGTATCAGACCCTAGTAAATACTCCACCACAGGTACAATATCAGACTCTCTCGATGATCATCTCCCAATCTATACAGCTAGACATCTCACACATCCAGTTAAACAACATATTTATAAAACAACACATAACCTCTCCAAGTTTAACCCAGAAATGTTTATTTCTACACTATCTAGTAACTGGAACTTCCTAAAAATCCACCCCTTAGATGATGACGTAACTTAATTCAGTACAACTTTTCTAAATATCCTAAATAGCCCTGTACCTCCTAGAGGGAACAGACTAAAACAAATAATGCAGTCTGGCTACCCAGAAAGAGTAGAATGCTAATGCAGGATAGAGAAAAAAGCATGGAAAGAATGGCAAAAATATAAAGCACCTCATTATCTTTAAACTTCAGAATGCTTTGCAGTTGTACTTAACGGCAAATAAATGAAGGCAAAAACACTATACTGTAATAACTTTCAGAATAATATTAAACAAAACCCTAAAAAATTTGGACATCATTTAAAGAAATCTTACATCCTGGCCAAAAAAATTCAACCCCAAACCCCTGTCCTGATAACTCACCACTCAAAACTGCAATACAGTTCAACTTATTTCATAGATAGTATAACATTCCTAACAAGGATTCCCCAACATCTAATCCCAACCCTGCCCAACAACCACATATCACTGCATCCACTTTCACCTTCAAACCTGTGCCCACATCCTGTATAAAACCACTCTTAAACAAACTCAAACTATGCACTATTTCAGTTAATGACCTTCCAAATGAGTACCTTAAAATAGTAGCTGATAGCATTGCCTATCCTGCCTCAGACCATATAAATAGGTCAGTCCAGGAATCCCATGTTCCCTCTCTCTGGAAAATGTCACACATTATCCCTGTGCAAAAAAAGAAGAAATTCAGCAGACATTAATAACTTTAGACTGATAGCAATCTTATTTCCCCTCACCAAAATACTTCAAAAATGCATTCAAAAACAATTGCTAGAATATCTCCTGCAGGAAGAACTCCTATCCCCTACACAAAATGGCTTCCATCCTTCCCATAGTACTAGCACTGCCCTTCTAATCTATATAGATACTGTCAATAAAGCTAGAGATAATGGCAAACTAGACATTTCCTTATTTCTAGACTTGTCTAAAGCCTTTGATACAGTTTGTCACAGCAAACTTCTATTTCAAATGTCCTCACAAGGTCTCTGTCAGCCCACCCTTCTGTGGTTCAAAAGCTACCTGTCCAACAGATATCAGTCAGTAAAATGGCACTCCATGCTCTCTCCTCCAGTGTACCACAATGCTCTAACCTTGGTCCCCTCATCTTTAACATTTTCACCAACACCCACTATACAGCCACACAACAGGCCGCCCTAATAGAATACACAGATGATTCCACTCTCATTTGTACATCTGACAACATGGTACACCTCCAAAAAATTACTCAGGAAGCTTTAGCAGCCACTGAAACATGGATTCATAACTCTCAACTAATGTTCAACCCAAAAAAGACCAAACTGCTACTTTTTCCCTAAATCTCTTTCTCACATAAAAGCAAAATTTAAAGTCCTCCGTGTTGATAATACAACCATTGAAGTCACTTCTCATAGCAAATTATTAGGGGTGAAAGAAGTGGATGATAATCTTACATTCAACCTGCATGTACAAAATTACATAAGAAAAAGTAATCAAAAACTAGGGATGCTTTACAGAGCCAAAAACGTTCTCACCGATGTAACTAAAATTACACTTGTCACTAATCTCCTTCCCACTCTTGTAAACGGTGCTCCCATCCTTACTAACCTCCAGGCTTCACAAAACTTAAAATTTGAACAATGCTATGATGAAGCTGCTAAACTGCAGCAAATACCCCTTTCAGAACCCACCACTGTATAGCACTAAAAAGCCTAAATTGGTTAGAGCTGCCTCATCACCTAACATACCCACAGCTTTTTACCACCTATAAAACTATCCAGCGTCCATCCGCTTGTCCAGCATTAAAAAACATTCTACACAACAATGTTCCCAGTTAGTCATTGTGATCCAGTGACCAAAACTCCTGTCTGTCTACAAACCTATCAAACCTGCTGGGCATTGTCTGTACTTGTACAAGGTTGCTAAGACCTGGAACTCCTTATCTGTATCCATCTGGTCACTACCCTGTCACACATCTTTCAAAACCACTCTGAAAGACTTCCTAGCTAAAATCTGGCATTGTTCTTGTTCAAAACCAAGATAAACCATATCCCTAAAAGGGAATAAGTACCTTTTCATTCCTTATACTTCCTTACTCTCCCTTCTTCACTTACTTCTTTACTGGTATCAAATTCCCTTCCCTGATTTTCTCTCTAAACATACCGTAAGCCTGTTTTCCCTCACTTCATATTGCAATTCCTGCTTGTATTACACTAACTTACCTTTACTTTTTCCACAAACTGTTTAAAATTTCTATAAATATTAAATGATTGTGATATAACTTGTATTGATTCTTAACCAATGCTTTATATTATCACTAATTTGTTATAATTATTTAAACTGCAGATGTTTTTGTTTTATTTTTGTAGATTGAAAAGTTATTGTTCTTAAGATGTTTTGTAATAATTTGGAGCTTTTATCTCTGCGCCCCCACTGAAAATGGACTTCTATCGAGTCAGACTTTCCCAGAATCGAATCTTAATAAATAAATAATAATAAATAAATACTTGTTTGTTTGTGTCTTTCGGCTTTTCCCGGTTAGGGGTCGCCACAGCGGAACTCCGGTCCGCTAATGATTGGCAGTAGAGTTTTACGTTCTGGCTTGCCGGGCCTAACGCACAACCTTCAACGAAGGAACGCCCATTCACGCATGTCGCCACACAGAAGATGCTCTGAGAATCGAACGGGCAACGTCTAACTGTGAGGTGACGCTACCGCAGCACCACCACCACAGTCTAATAATAAATAAATACTACTGATCATTTTTATAGACCCTTTCTGCTAAATGCTTTGCTCACATATAAACATCAAGTATTTGAATTTGATACTTTATTAAATTTATCCTGGCTCTGTGAAGCATTTCTGCAGAGCAGTCCTAATCTTAATATGAAATGAAAATGAGAATTTTAGTAAATGTGTATGATTTATGAAAGGGAGATGTAAGTTCACACGCACATGCATGTCTATATGCATGCATACTTAAGCATGTGTTATGTGTATGGGCATGTGTGTCCATATATGCATGCAGATGCAGCTACATAAATGCAAGAGTGTGTATTCCAGAAGTTGTTGTTGGTCTTTCGGCTTTTCCTGGTTAGGGGTCGCCACAGCGGAACTCCGGTCCGCTAATGATTGGCAGTATATTTTTATGAAACGCCGAGGTGCCAGCTCGACTCCCAACCTTCAACGAAGGCACGCCCATTTACACACGCATGTCTTTCGAATGCTACCCAACCGTGGGGAGAACATGCAGACTCCAAACAGAAGGCACTCCCAAGCCCAGCCAAGTGTGTATTCCAGAAACAAACATAATATAACATTCTCTAGATGAGTAATCAAGCCTAATAATCACAATTCTTGTTATTTTATTTTCTTCATGACTAAGAATCCCTTTCAGAGAAGCATTATATTATGGGCTGTAATCACACACCATCCCAGAATTATTCTGGCACATCCCTACAGGGGTACTGAAACTCTGTCATTAAACAAGTATTCCACTGAAGTCCATGTTCTCTGAGGTATCCCTAGTCCAAATCTATCTGTATTGAGAATATTCACACTCTTTTGTATTTTAGAATGTAACATAGATGTTCAATCTGACTCAGAATGTTTTATCAGATTAAGTGACTCCACATTGTCAAAACAAGAATCCTATGTGTCGGTATAAAATTAATTTTATTTTTGTAAAAAAAATGTCTATAAGTTAGTCACACTGTTTCATGGTATGGATGTCTATTCCTTAGAGTGCATGTCCACATACTGTACTGTCATTATAGTGTACAATTTAATGCAAGGAACTGTAAACAAGCACAATCTTACTTCTCAGTCCTACTACATCTGCTTCAACACTGGGTGGCTTGGTGCATGCCGGTTATCTATGGTAAACTTCCCTGCTTCGACACTGGGTGGCTTGCTGCATGCCGGTTATCTATGGTAAACTTCCCTGCTTCGACACTGGGTGGCTTGGTGCATGCCGATTATCTATGGTAAACTTCCCTGCTTCGACACTGGGTGGCTTGCTGCATGCCGGTTATCTATGGTAAACTTCCCTGCTTCGACACTGGGTGGCTTGGTGCATGCCGGTTATCTATGGTAAACTTCCCTGCTTCGACACTGGGTGGCTTGGTGCATGCCGGTTATCTATGGTAAACTTGCCTGCTTCGACACTGGGTGGCTTGGTGCATGCCGGTTATCTATGGTAAACTTCCCTGCTTCGACACTGGGTGGCTTGGTGCATGCCGGTTATCTATGGTAAACTTCCCTGCTTCGACACTGGGTGGCTTGGTGCATGCCGGTTATCTATGGTAAATGCCCCTGCTTCGACACTGGGTGGCTTGGTGCATGCCGGTTATGTATGGTAAACGTCCCTGCTTCGACATTGGGTGGCTTGGTGCATGCCGGTTATCTATGGTAAACTTCCCTGCTTCGACACTGGGTGGCTTGCTGCATGCCGGTTATCTATGGTAAACTTCCCTGCTTCGACACTGGGTGGCTTGCTGCATGCCGGTTATCTATGGTAAACTTCCCTGCTTCGACACTGGGTGGCTTGCTGCATGCCGGTTATCTATGGTAAACTTCCCTGCTTTGACACTGGGTGGTTTGGTGCATGCCGGTTATCTATGGTAAACTTCCCTGCTTCGACACTAGGTGGCTTGCTGCATGCCGGTTATCTATGGTAAACTTCCCTGCTTCGACACTGGGTGGCTTGCTGCATGCCGGTTATCTATGGTAAATGTCCCTGCTTCGACACTGGGTGGCTTGCTGCATGCTGGTTATCTATGGTATACTTCCCTGCTTCGACACTGGGTGGCTTGCTGCATGCCGGTTATCTATGGTAAACTTCCCTGCTTCGACACTGGGTGGCTTGCTGCATGCCGGTTATCTATGGTAAACTTCCCTGCTTCGACACTGGGTGGCTTGCTGCATGCCGGTTATCTATGGTAAACTTCCCTGCTTCGACACTGGGTGGCTTGCTGCATGCCGGTTATCTATGGTAAACTTCCCTGCTTCGACACTGGGTGGCTTGGTGCATGCTGGTTATCTATGGTAAACTTCCCTGCTTCGACACTGGGTGGCTTGGTGCATGCTGGTTATCTATGGTAAACTTCCCTGCTTCGACACTGGGTGGCTTGCTGCATGCCGGTTATCTATGGTAAACTTCCCTGCTTCGACACTGGGTGGCTTGGTGCATGCTGGTTATCTATGATAAACTTCCCTGCTTCGACACTGGGTGGCTTGGTGCATGCCGGTTATCTATGGTAAACTTCCCTGCTTCGACACTGGGTGGCTTGCTGCATGCCGGTTATCTATGGTAAACTTCCCTGCTTCGACACTGGGTGGCTTGCTGCATGCCGGTTATCTATGGTAAACTTCCCTGCTTCGACACTGGGTGGCTTGCTGCATGCCGGTTATCTATGGTAAACTTCCCTGCTTCGACACTGGGTGGCTTGCTGCATGCCGGTTATCTATGGTAAACTTCCCTGCTTCGACACTGGGTGGCTTGCTGCATGCCGGTTATCTATGGTAAACTTCCCTGCTTCGACACTGGGTGGCTTGCTGCATGCTGGTTATCTATGGTAAACTTCCCTGCTTCGACACTGGGTGGGTTGGTGCATGCTGGTTATCTATGGTAAACTTCCCTGCTTTGACACTGGGTGGCTTGCTGCATGCCGGTTATCTATGGTAAACTTCCCTGCTTCGACACTGGGTGGCTTGGTGCATGCCGGTTATCTATGGTAAATGTCCCTGCTTCGACACTGGGTGGCTTGGTGCATGCCGGTTATCTATGGTAAACTTCCCTGCTTCAACACTGGGTGGCTTGGTGCAGGTGGCTTGGTGCATGCCGGTTATCTATGGTAAACTTCCCTGCTTCGACACTGGGTGGCTTGGTGCATGCCGGTTATCTATGGTAAACTTCCCTGCTTCGACACTGGGTGGCTTGCTGCATGCCGGTTATCTATGGTAAACTTCCCTGCTTCGACACTGGGTGGCTTGGTGCATGCTGGTTATCTATGGTAAACTTCCCTGCTTCGACACTGGGTGGCTTGCTGCATGCCGGTTATCTATGGTAAACTTCCCTGCTTCGACACTGGGTGGCTTGCTGCATGCCGGTTATCTATGGTAACCTTCCCTGCTTCGACACTGGGTGGCTTGCTGCATGCCGGTTATCTATGGTAAACTTCCCTGCTTCGACACTGGGTGGCTTGCTGCATGCCGGTTATCTATGGTAAACTTCCCTGCTTCGACACTGGGTGGCTTGCTGCATGCCGGTTATCTATGGTAAACTTCCCTGCTTCGACACTGGGTGGCTTGGTGCATGCCGGTTATCTATGGTAAACTTCCCTGCTTCGACACTGGGTGGCTTGGTGCATGCTGGTTATCTATGGTAAACTTCCCTGCTTCGACACTGGGTGGCTTGGTGCATGCTGGTTATCTATGGTAAACTTCCCTGCTTCGACACTGGGTGGCTTGGTGCATGCTGGTTATCTATGGTAAACTTCCCTGCTTCGACACTGGGTGGCTTGCTGCATGCCGGTTATCTATGGTAAACTTCCCTGCTTCGACACTGGGTGGCTTGCTGCATGCCGGTTATCTATGGTAAACGTCCCTGCTTCGACACTGGGTGGCTTGCTGCATGCCGGTTATCTATGGTAAACTTCCCTGCTTCGACACTGGGTGGCTTGCTGTATGCCGGTTATCTATGGTAAACGTCCCTGCTTCGACACTGGGTGGCTTGCTGCATGCCACTTATCTACTACAAGATTCCAGGCCAAGCAGCTGTGTCCAGCTGACCTTATCCAGACATCAGAAACAAAATAAATACAAAGATAATTTGAAGACCAGCACATCTTTAGGACTGGAGACACAGTACTGAAAGAAAACTGGCCACAAAAATAACAAACATTTTCAATTTCCCTTGAAATTAAAAGTACACAATAAAGCACAAGAGATGGAACCAGGAAAGTAATGCATTTTGCAATATATCCGCACAGTAACACGTGGCAATTCAAATATATTTCTTCAGTAATTTCTTTTTTGTTTTACTTTGGCATTTCCTAAAAAAGAAAAAAAGTATAAAACACTCCATGTAGTTAAATGTCTTTACAGATGCTAAGCTGCTAGTCTTTGCAGGCCCTGTAATTACAAGTCCATGCTCTTCAACATTCACTGTTTACATTACCTTGACTAAGCGCAGTCATTACAGTTTTTGCATTTTTAAAGAGAGTTTTAAATGAGTTTTGAAGCAAAAAACTGTACATTTTATTTTCAATCAATAACAGATTAACAGTAACCATTGTAGTATATATAATTTATTGAACTAATCTCAGCTTTGTTTCCCTGTTTCCATTTAAAGAGATATTTGTCAAGGAAGACATAGATTTCCACATATTATTAAATTCATTGATTAAAAAAGCACATAGGGATGGATTAATAAGTGGAGGTCAGTACAGAGCAGCTACAAAATTAGATCTCTGCTTTGAGGTTAGCAAGTCTTTAGAAAAGCGACTGAGCCATATCCAATTGTATATGCATAACGGCTGCTTACAATGGCAGACAGAGTTTATGAGTTAATGTAGGAATGTGGAGCAACAATATGGGGAGGCATGGTAAACCTACTTAATTAAACAGTGTTTTCCTGCATTCACTATGCCGACATCTTACGTCAAACAAATAGCAGCAGTAATATGCAAAAATCTTGCTTTCAAATAATGTTGTCAAAAACAGACACACTACATCCTTCACACATAAAGCTGACTACACACATAGACCTTCATATGTAGAGACACTTATAAGAAACCTTTCTAAATATCAAGACGTCCTAAGCCATCAAGCTGCAACACCTACCCTCAGCAATCACTAAAGCACACACCAAAAACAGCACCTAACACCACACATAAGCATACACCCAATGATCGCCTAAGGACAAAGCCCATAAGGAAATCAAACACTTTCCCTAGCACTCTTGTCAGAGGGGATTCTATTGGATGACACACTAGGCTGCACAAGGAGAATATAAAGGTTGGTTGCCTATCCGTAATGAGGATCTGCATCATGCACGAATGAAAGGCACTGCATCACAGGTATCAATATGAATATGAATTGGCTGGCACAATGGTGTAGCGGTAGCATTGTCACCTCACAGCAAGAGTTTCTCTGGTTCAATTCTTGGCTGGAGTGCCTTCTGTGTGGAGTCTGCATGTCCTCCCTGCATTCGTGTGGGTTTCTGTGGGTACTCTGGTTTCCTCCCACCTTACAAAGACATGCGTTTGGAGTGTTTCTCCCTGGGTCTCTGCTGAAAATTGGCTTCATTCTGAGTCGGACTTTCCTGGTAAACAAATGTTAAATAAATAAAATTCTATCATAGTCTGTGTGAGTGTAAATGACCTGAGATGTGCCTCATTAGACTATATGAAAAGATACAGTATGGCTGTCTCTGAATGTGGCATGTGCCTTGCATTGAGCAGCACTTTACCGACACCAAGGATGATGCCACAGTATGAACAGAAAATTATTTCTTTTAATAACTGATTAATGGTTAACATACCACATTTCTTTGCCAAAGGATGGTCTATACCTGTCTCTCTGGGCTTTTGAATATTGGATGAAACTTTAGCCATCCTTTTACAGCCTATTTTAGACAATATCAAAAATGACAAAACTACCAACATAACAAAAAAGAAAAACTCAAAGCAATCCTAAGGTGTGACTTGTCAATGCTAGGCACCTAAACAAGAAACTCCACACCCTACAGACTCTCCTCACTCCGGAGAATGTAGACATCTGTGCTGTTACCAAGATATGGTTTAAAGTCACAGAAAATATTCCAGCAGTGTCTTTCACACATTTAAATCAACAGCAGCACAAACAGGCTAAACGTTAGTACAAAATACGACTTTAGGTTGGTTAAAGAAGATGATGCCCTGGAGTTCATCCACATCTAACTATTCACAGACAAGGTTGCCTACCATGTCCTGACCAGCTACAGGTCACCCTCTAAGACCTACAAAACTCACAACTCTTACCTAGACCTCCTATAAGAGCTCAATAAACCACCAAATATCCTATTCATGGGAGATTATACCTCTCTATAGACTGGGAAATATTCACTGCCTCTCACTCAGAGGCACAGTGTTTCCTGGACTTTATCAACACAAACAGCCTGGACCAAATACTGCACTCTCCAACTAGAGGATCAAACATATTGGACCTAGTACTCACCACATGGGAGAGCACTGTACTTCCCCTCCATGTCATGGCGCATTGGTGAAGTCGGACCACAAAGCCATCTCCCTCAAAATAAAAATCAACCCGGAAAACCTATTAAGCAACAGTTTGTGAAAACTCACAGCTCCCCAAACCCTGAGAGCACAGCTACCTGTGCAGAATTATTTACAGAAACCATGTACAAATATGTAAATGGCTACATTGCAGCTGGTGTACCTACCAGAAGTAGGCCCAGATCCAACACCAAAAACAAACCCCAAACCCTGAGAACACACATACCGGTGCAGAATTATTTACAGAAACCCTGTGCAAACATGCAAATGGCTGCATTGAGGCTGCCAGAAGTAAACCAAAATCTAACACCAAAAATGAACTACACTTTTGGAATCCTTAACAGGCTATATAACAACAGAAAAATAGTCATGGCCAAAATCAAAAAGAACAACTCTCATAGAGACAAGAGCTCTCTGAGTCAACTAAACAAGAAACTAAGAGATCTAATAAAGTCCAACAACGCAATTATGTAGTCAGGATAGCCTCCCAGGCTAAGGACAATCACAATGCTTTCAGCAGCTATGTCAGGAACCTTAAAGGTAACACTCAGCAGTGTGCAGAACTGGTTGTAAATGGCACAACCTTGGCTAACCAGGGTGACATAGCAAATCTCCAAAACCACCACTCACCACTCACTATGAAGGAAAAAAACAACAGGATACGGTCCAAGCGGCCAGGAAAGCCTTCAAGAAGTAATATTTCTTTACAAAAACTTCCTCTATATATATATATATATATATATATATATATATATATATATATATATATATATATATATATATATATATATACCCACATAACCACCAATAAAACAGTCAAACAAGCAAACAATAAAATAATGAATTAACTAAAGCAGATATTTCCAATTCACCTCATGATTCAATTCCCCTGGTAAAAGAGTGTTGTATTTTAAAATAACAACAGCTTCTTTATACAACAGTATATTTTTTAACAATGCAATATCTCCAAATCTAACAAGCACTTTTTCTAAAACTGTGGCTTGTAACAGTATATAGTCACTGTTATGTCTTTCCATAAAATGAACTGCAACAGAAGTTTCTATTTTCTATTTTTTAATATCTCTGATATGTTCCTGCAACCTGATTTTAAACTTTCTTTTACTCTATCCAATATAAAACAGGTTGCTGGGACACCTAAGACACTAAATAATACCACAAGTATCACAAGAAAATCCATTGACAGGATCAAATTTCTTACCATTGATTTTACGAAAACTAAGAATTATACATGTACACACATTACAATTGTTACAGGGAAAAGCACCAACACCCCTTAAAGGTACCTCCATGTGCTCTTCTGGTAAGACAAAATAAGCTTTCACCGATCTGTCTTTTAAATTTTGTCTCCTTCTGTATGAAATAGAGGGCCTATTACAAATTATTCTATTTAGCTTAACATCTTTTAAAAAGTCCAATAATAATTAACTATATTCCCAATCGTTTCACTCAAAATATTATAAGTTGTAACAAAAAACATTTTGCTTACATTCTCCATCTCATGTGCACTACTTTTACTCTTATGTTCATACTTTTGTGTACAATTTATTCCATGCATTTTCCTCACTACGTCCCCCAAAATATCCCTTATTGTATCCCCTACCCAGAAACATCAACAGTGTTTGACGGACCTCCCTGTCCAGATCTACTTCACGATTACTAATTCTAATTAGCCATAATAGTTTCCCATACGGTAGGGAATTTATTGTGTGTGACATAGCAAATCTACTGGCTGATAAATTTAGTTCTAACATCACTGCCCACTCTCACCCCACTATCACCTGTGAAATCCCCTCTAGATTTTCCCCTCCAGCAATCAACATTGAGCAGGTCCTGGAGCAAACACTAAGGCCATAAACACTGCTTCAATGGGCCCCAACAATATCCATAGGTGCTTCCAAAATCATCTAAAACATGACCTAGCAGGACCACTTGAGGCACTTTTCAACTACAGCCTCAAAACAGGTTACATGCCGGGTGAATGGAGGGCCGCAATGGTCATCCCTCTTCCTAAGGGTGGACCATCAACTGATCCCAGGAACTACAGAGCCATCACTCTGACAAGTCTAAGACAATGGCAACCTACAGACACTGGATTCACCCCAGTTTGGCTTTGTTAAGGGAACATCTTGCCTAAATAATCTGATAGACTTCTTTGAGAGGGTCACCATGACTATGAATGAGTGGAAAATGGTGCATACTGCCTACCTTGACTCGGCCAAAGCATTTGATATAATACCCACTCAGGTACTGTTGACACACTCTCAGAACTATGCATACACTTCTATATAACTCATTGAATTGCCAGCCGGCTTACCGATAGGACCCAAGAAGCCAAGATCGATGAGACCACCTCCACCAAGAGACTGGTCACCACTGGAGCACCCCTGGGCACTGTGTTGAGCCCACTTGTGTTTGGTATCTACTTCTCAGAAGTCAAGGCTAATGTCAAAGACCTCTGGCTCACCAAGTTCTCAGATGGCTGTGAATTGTGAGCTACCAAATATTACCCCCACAACACCAGCATCCTACAAAAGGGTTTAACACAAACAAATGACTGGTGCGAAAGCCATGGATTAAAGATCAGTACAAAGAAATGCATCATAGTGCCCTTTGGGAAAGCATTTGGCCACATAAATTGCTTCATCGATAAAACATCCCTAAGAGTTGACCTGACAGGTAGGGAGCTGGAAACATATGTAATCTGGTGTTCAACCAACATGCAGCCAGTTTAGTAAGAAAATAATTCTATATTGTCCAACTCATAGGAAAGCCCATGACATCCAAGTCCAAGACAGTAGTAGTACCACTCTATTCAGCCCTTATCAGACCCATAATTAAGTATAATGCCCCTTTGGCATGAACCTAACAAGGCACTTGCAACTGTTGGAACATCCTCAAAAGTTCCTGACCAGGTGAATCCAGTGTATGAATACTCTGTCCTACACAGATCACATTAAAGTCTTATCTTTGTACTCAGTCTCTTGCAGGTTACTAGATTCACAGATTCATAGATTGTTACTAGGCTAATGACCCAGGGGGTCTTTCTGAGCCTATCCAAGTTTTCACAAAATAGTAATGATGTCCTGGGTTCCTATTACGTGATCGAAGACGTATTCTGTAGAATGCGTCTTGATCGACTGTAAAAGAACGAAAAGGCAAAATAGCAAAGCAGCTTTTAAGCGAATTCTTTCCCTGGGAAAGAATTTGCTTGGCCGCTTCTGTTACTTTGCTGTTTTTGGCACTGTAGTGCGATCTCAGAGTTGGTATACTTAAGTAGGGGGGATTTGGGGTGCACAGCCCCCCACATTGGGGGGTGTGGAGGAACGAAGCCCCCCACTGTTTTAAAGGGGGTTTTTTTTTGGAACAGCAGTTTTTTTCCCTTGGAAAAAATCGCTGTTATGGGGTTTCGACATTGTAAGCTTTCACTTACATGAGGTTGATTAATCATTGTTCACTTATTTAAGCATTCAATGATGTAATATAGACCCTATGTCCTGTATCCAAATAAGACATTGAGGCCAGGCATTTATAAAAAGTCAAAGTGAACTTTATTGTCATTCAGACCGCACAACAGTGCAACTGAACAAAATTGTGTTACTTCAGACTCAATGTGCATACAACATATACTGATAATATTAATACAACAATAACTCATATACTAAAGCTAATCCAACAATAACAACATTAAGACATTTATGCAGTGCAGTAACAAGTATAATGACATGCACCAAGATTATTCCACTTACATGTCTTCATCAGTACCCAAAATATTGCACAGATAATATATATTTCCCAGCTCAGAATCAGCTATTGGTTTATATTGATTATAAGCTACCTCTGTCCATAAGGGACATGGGTGCCAGGCCTGGTGTAAATTTTCTATTCCCCATCAACTGATCTAGATTGCATTTACACTGGATAATTATTGAAATCAGCTTCACGTGGATGGGAAGCCTGCTCCATAGGAGGGTCAGTGTCTGGGACACATATCTGTCTTGCCAGAATGTTCTGTTTAATCACAGACAAAATTCAGGTTCCTAGACATTGTATTTCTGGTACTCTTTGACTTATGAATATGCAGGAAATTCATAAGTGTGGGGTTTGCAGATGCCTTGTAAGCCAGCCATAGTTCCCCCTTAGCAATCTGTAGGAGACTGAGTAGAGGGAAAAGGCTTTAAGGCACTCTGCATAAGGTAGGTTTGTTATGCCTTGTATTATTTTTGTAAGGAACCTCTGTGGTTACTTTAGTTTCCCCATATGCCTGGTCAGGCACATACCAAATGGAGCATTGCACTCTATGATTGGTCTGATAATGGCAGAGAACAGTGGGATAATCACCTGTTTGGACCTAGATGCGTTTCCCTTACTTATAAGTTGCAAAACATAAAAGGATTTCCTCTCCACTTTGGTCATGTAAAGGTTGAAGGTAAGGCTACTATCTGTGTACCCAGATCTCTGACCACTGGGTCGACTTTTAGGGCATATAATAAACTTGGTAATTAGCAGGGATGATTGACTTTCCAAAGGCTACAATTGTGCATTTCTTATCATTGAATTTAAGGCCATGGCTTTGTCACCATTTGTTAGTCAGAACTAGACCTTCTTGAAGAATGCTAGTGTCTACAGTGGACTCCATGATAACCCCCAGCTTGCAATCATCTGCAAACTTAAGTCAGTCATTTACATTCAGCACTTGCTTCCATTTCAGAGAAATAGACACCAGAAAAGGAGCGGTCTAGTGACTGGTCTCCTGGTGGAGGTGGCCTCACCTCTTTTGAGCTCCTGGGTCCTATCAGTGAGCCAGTTGGCTATCTAGTGGGTGATAAAAGTGTTTATACCTAAATTAATGAGCTTGTCTATAATGCCTAAGTGGGGCATTGTATCAAAAGCCTTGGCCAGGCCAAGATAAGATGTGTGCACAGTCTTTCCTTCATCCAATACTCTGGTGACCCTGTCTACTGAGAGGCGATCTATACCTAGCATATAAAGCATCCTCAGTTCCAGCTCTGATGGATCTTTTGTACATCTGCAAGACAAACAGCACCAGAAACACTAGGTCCAAGGACCCAAACTTTGCCTGCGACATAAATAGAACATGCTGGAGGAACTGATATGTTTTTCAAAGGATCCCCACTCTGTGAAATAAGCTCCCCATTTACATAAAGCAGAGTTCATCCCTGACCCTCTTCAAAAGAAACCTTGATCACTGGATGGGAAATCGCAGATTCACTCCTGGTGTGGCCCCTTTGTCTCTGATGGACATAGGCTTACACTAAGTAAATGAATCCCCAACTAACATACCCCTCATTAAGTATTAACCTCACCATATAGGTGTCCAAGAAACTCTGGAACAAAACTGGGTTGGGTTGCACACTTAGGCTTGTAAAGACCCTGATGGTCATTTGCCTGGTATAAACCTATCAGCCTGTGTGAAATGTCTTTGTATATCATCTAGAAAGGCATGAAATGCAACTGACCATGAGTTGCAGTGATAGCAACTCCTAGGTAGTCCTACCTGTTTCATACCCTCCACCCCATTTAAATTGTAACATATCATATTCCTCTCATTATTGAAAATGCTTAGATTGTGCTATTCAGCTATTGGCTGGTGGGTCATTTGAATGTTTTAAAACTTCTCTGAACTTTATAAATTACCCGTGTTTTTGCAGTCTGCAGCTTATTCGTTCAGAGCTGCTCAAGGCTTGGAGTCCTTACCACTGATTTTGAAACATTTCACTTGATTTGTCTACCAGCTCTGTAACACGTGATAAGTACTTTTGCATTCACGTGACTCATTCTGCAAACTCTGCACTTAATTTGAGGTTATGAATTGTCATCTGAGTTGAAATCGCTTGGTTTGCACTCCAGTGACAGTAAAGAAGAACCTAGTCATTTCTAGACGTCTGATTACTGTGGGACCTTAAAATGCACTATTCTGCTCTTGGCTAGTGGGTAATTTTATTTTTTAAACTTTTCTGCACTCATAAATTTTTGCTTTTATGCTGCACTGCCCATTGTACATTGGTGGTTATTCACACGCTGTAGAGATGCAGGTGCTCAGACCTGAAACTTTGTCTGTATAACCAGCTTCATAAATTCCTTGTGTACTTCTTAGCCAGTAGTTGCACAAAGAGCCCCTGGTTTCTTCAAAGAGGAGTACTGCTCTTTTTGTCAGACTTAGAGTGTTCATTTAGGGAGATCGCACTCCGGTAAATCATCTCCAAACCCCACTGCTGCCACTTCCCCTGCAGCTGAAATTACCTAACATCTGGAACCACGGATTTGCATTTCCATCTGTCTCTGTAGCCAGCATGGGCAAAATGGGCATCCTGAGACAATGTAGCAATTGTCTTAAGTTTACTAACAGCCACCTACTGCTGAAACACACTAACATAGTGTATGAGAAATTAGTTATGCAATACTGCTGGAAGGAATGTACAAATAGCAAACAGCGCATCCTCTGCCTCACTTACAGAGCTTCAACCAGTCCCATTCTTTCAGACTTACTGTATATCCACAAGTCTAATGGTAGCCTAAACACCCATTCCAGATATTGCAAACTCTCCTGCAACATAAACAGAATGTGTTGGAGGGCTAGATATCTATCACAGGGTACAGATATCTATCACAGGGTACAGATATGTATCACAGGGTACAGATATCTATCACAGGGTACAGATATCTATCACAGGGTACAGATATGTATCACAGGGTACAGATATCTATCACAGGGTAAAGATATGTATCACAGGGTACAGATATCTATCACAGGGTACAGATATGTATCACAGGGTACAGATATCTATCACAGGATACAGATATGTATCACAGGGTACAGATATCTATCACAGGGTACAGATATGTATCACAGGGTATAGATATGTATCACAGGGAACAGATATCTATCACAGGGTACAGATATGTATCACAGGGTACAGATATCTATCACAGGGTACAGATATGTATCATGGAATATAGAAATGTATCCCAGAGCATGCCACTTCTCAGGAATCATCTTCCTATCCACAAAAGCAAAGTATTACTCTGTTTAGATGTAATGTAGATGAATGAATGGGAATCTGTAAATTCACCCTGGTTTAGCACCTTTGACCCTTATAGATAGGGGTAACATCAATGTCTGTCCAACTCTGGGCTAGTCTTACTTAAAATACAAGGGCTTAGAGTTCTTCATACTTATAATATAAGGGCTATAAAGTTCTTGGGGATGAATGGCTAGACTTTAACAGATCCTCACTGATAAATAGCTGAGTATGTACCTATGAACCTATAGAAAAATAGGTTCCTGCTTATTTATATGTATATGGTTTAAGGGTTGATAAGCCAGCTACAGTGATTTTTATCTCATGTGGTACACAGCTCTTTCTGAGAACTCAGTTGGAATATATACCTCATGAAGGTTAGGCAATATTCGTTCTGTCTCTGTATTCTTTATTAAGCCTCTTGATGAGGCATAGTAAAGAATGAAGAAACACAGCTACCAAAAAAAATGTTTCCGCTCTCAAAATGTTTCTGTTTTGAACAACCAAAGTATTATTTTCAACTGCACCCTCCTGGAATTCTTGGCACAAAACTGGAATATTTGGATCCAGAAATTCAATTTATTTCTCTTTTCAAGTAGACTAGATGAGAATTCAGAAAATATCCGGGTATAGATAAATAAATTCAATTTATTCATTATTGCAAGTGCAGCAGCTGACATTTTTGAATTGGTCCAATATGGTGCATTTTTGCATGTTGATGGGGAAGAAATCATGAAGGTATTAAACTCTTAATTTTTTTGAAGAGGAGGACAACTCTATAGGCCAGAAAAGAGCATTAGGATAATATTGGTGTGGTGTTATCCCTGAGAAACACTGGTATATGTGTGTGCTAGCTCTACAACCCTTTCATTGTTAGCCAGCAGAATGGTGCAATGTCTGCAACTCCCAACCAGGATAGGCACTGTGCCATGCACCCACAATGCTTGACTAGGAAACATTCCTTAGCTGAGCTCCGAGCTCCACCTCCTGAGTTCCAGTGCATTTTAAGAGCACATTCAAGTTCTTTCCCTAGACAGAGTTAATTTCCAGAGTCCCTGAGCATAAGTGCTCGTCCAAATTCTTCCCCTAGAGGGTGCTCCTGCAACAGACAACTAGAATTAAGGAGACAGCATGGAGTACAAGCAACCTCACCCATCCATCCCTGGCCAACTCCTGCACTGACCAAACAAGTATACAGATCGTGGTTAAGAGTCAGATCTTTATTCCTCTGTGCCATGGAAGTGGCTTTAAAGGAATATATGTTCTTTTTTTTAAAGATCATTGTCAGCTAACAGTCATCACTATCAAGTCATGATAGTGCTATAAATAAGCAATGTCTCTACAACTGGCAGTATTTCAGCTATGCAAATTCATTTTCTTGTCCTCCAAACTTTTGTAACGATATGACAATAACACAAAGCAGGAAACATATTTAAATATTTCAGTTAATATGCATTGTGAATCAATTTGTGAAACAATGCTAAATCTGTAGGTACTCTTACAATACAAGTTTGTGTAATGAAAACCAAGTCCACGTCTCCCACTCTGATGACAGAAATTCCAGGAATACATTTGAGACATTTGTGATCGACACTTTAAAGTGTCGATCACAAGCAAGTGATTAATTGTATGTGCATAAAATCATTAAGATTGCAGCACCACATCAGAGTATTCCCCTTTCTTAAAGGCAGAGTGATTTTTGGACATTGAATACATAGAAGAAGCAAGGATGTGGAGATACAACCCCTATGTCAGGGGTGCAGGTGGTTAAGGTCCTTTGCAAAAACACCTTTGAAAATTTGCAGTGATTTTATTTGTTTTATGTTATGCAAAGCTGTCACAGTGTTGTGATTGCATTTTTTAGTGTTAGGCAGTGCTGGATCACACTTCTGTCGCTGCACTAAAAGAAACATGTTGTGATTGCCAAATGTTGGCATGCATTAGTGTTGGGTAGCACAGTGGCACAAGGGATAGTGCTGTAGCTTGACATCAAGGGGTTCTCTGGTTCAGTTCTTGGCTGGGGTGCTTCCTGTTTGGAGTCTGCATATCCTGACTGTGTTTGCAAAGGGTTTTCCAGGTGCTCCTGTTTCCTCCAACATTTCAAAAATATGTAGTAGATGGATTGGACCCCCTAAATTGAACATAGATGTGAGGCCAGGTATGTGTATAGTACAGAAATATGACCACAGCAGGGTTAGATGCCCAGTGGTGTGAACATTAGCACTAGGTGGTGGCCACTGCTGATGAGACACCCCAATTTCATGTACAAAATGGGGAAAAGGGGGTTGACACTGATTGGGGTATATTTGCTTTTTTATTTTATTTCTTAAAAGCTATTATTTTATTTCTGTAAAGCCATGCTTTTAAAATCCATTCTTCCTTTATCTAGGAAAAGATGTATTTAGATTTTAATTTCAAAAACGTCAAGCACAGATAAACTACAGGACTGAAAGCTGCCTATATAAGAAGACAAAATTGATATTATACAGTGATACCCCGAAGATATTAATGATGAAACAATAGTTAAAGAGTACAGAACAAGATGCAAAGTACAACAATACTTCATACTTTGTGTCCTTAATGTGCGCAAAAAACACAAAATTATGCAGGGCTAGTAGGTGAAGTTAAAAACTAGGTCTTAGATTGAAAACACTAAAGTGAATCGATTTTTGTGGTTTTCTGTGCTTCCTGAACACTTATGGGACTGACAATGCAGCGATAAACACATATTTGTTTTATATGCCCATATGTTTATTTCTTGGAATGCATTCACAATTCAGGTTTTCCACTCCTTAATTATAAAGTGGGGAAGTACAAGTGATTGATGATATATCTACTGCTTTAATTATGTAAATCAAGCAGCAGTTTTTCTCTCGCTAAAGATAATTAGAGACAGCAGTGGAAGTGTGAACCAGAGCTTAGATTCAGCTTACATCACCTGTTTTTGAACACCTCTGTAAATTACAGTCATTAGCGGTATAATGGCTGTCAGTAGCAATCCTTCCCTCTCCTTCATTCGTCTGTACTCCCAATGCATGCTTGGGGAATAAAAATGTATATTTCTATGTGTGAGCTACATTAACTGAAAACAAAATAATGCTTCAGTCAACAACACTTATCTCTGCAATGTTAAGTATTTTCTACAGTCAGTGGTCCTCTTTTAGCTATAAACAAGGCTCAGAAGGCAAACACAAAACATAATTTGGCTTTTTATTCATAAATTAGATGCATCAGGTTCCAAGGTAATGAAGACACAGGAAAATCGACAACAGCAGATATACGTTAAAGTAAGGTGACACAATTCCATTTTGAAATCTCAGGCTAATGTACATTCATTCTTTTTTCATACTTTGCTTCAATTCATTTGCATTTATTAGCAGTGATTTACATAATGCCTTATGTAGCTGTAGAGAAAGAATAAAGTTTATGTACAGCTGTGGTGACAACTATATGATGTTGTTATAAGGGGTTAGAAGTAATCTCTGTCAGGAGGCAAATTCCTTTGCCAGATACTCCATAAATGTTTAGTGTGCATCGTATAAGAAACAGAATGTTTGCTTATTAGCTATTTCTTATTTTCAGTTAAATTATATAGACAATGTAGGTTCTAAAGTGGTAATACACTTCACTGAGGCTATGACATGCAAAGAAATCTGTTGCATTTGCTAGTGGTTGACTATAATCTCTCCATTTCTGTTTCACCAAAATTACTATTTCCTGACTATACATACTATTAGTTTAATTTATTCCAAGACCACAGCTCATGTTGTTACTTTTTAATTCCCTTGCATGGGGCTTCATTTATACTTATGATTTTGTGACAATAAAGTTTATCATAAGAAGCAAGGGGGTTGTGTGGGTGATGTCCTGTCATGTGAATTGTGGAGAATCGCTTACCACAGAAACACATGTTAATGTTTTTATATATATATATATATATATATATATATATATATATATATACATACATATATATATATATATATATATATATATATATATATATATATATACATATAGTGTGTATGTGTGTGTTTGTGTGTGTGTGTGTCTGTGTGTGTGCATGTGTGTGTGCATGTTTGTGTCTCATATACATAGGGCTCTAATGTGTGATGAAATATTTTTTTCATGTTGTAGTCTTGGTGGATAAATTTTGTGGTAAATGTCAAATGTATAAGTTATGATATTGAGTGCCCTAATTATATAATAAACAAGGTGATTTGTGTATCTCACAAACCAGACCATTACATATTCCTTGTATCTGTTTTTATTTTATCTTTTTCTTAGTTTGAATAATTGTGAATTACTGTTTCCCATTCATTTCAACACCAGGTTGTCTATTAAAATGATGCTACGTAGTGTTTGTAGGTTTTATGAATGAAATGTTTCATGGGTGTTTTTGCTATACTTCTGAGATTCTATTTAACTTTTTATTCTGTCAGTTAAGTTTGTGGAATTCTTTCAGTAAACCTGTTACTTTTATAGTCTAGTGATATGTTTTTAATTAGTGTAATCGTGCTTACATTAGATATTTAGAGCTGATTTAATTTTCCACTTAGTGTCATTTTCCAATTGGCTAGCCGCAGTTATGGTTTTCTTTTATTTATTTACTTTTTTAACAATTTTAACTTTACACATTCCAATTTTATTAAATTTAATTTCTAGACCTTTGATTTCTGTGAAAGAAGTAGAGTAATTTGTGTTTGCGTATATGTGTGTCTGTGGTGAATGTAGTTTCTTTTTTCTTTACGTATAAATATTTTATTTATTTTTTATTTTACATTTGTTGACCGGGCTAGTCTGGCTGGATACATGTCCATTTTCAGCAGAGGCCCGAGGAGAAAAGCTCCACTATATACTAGTAAAAACATTCGAACAGGACAATAAAAGAAACAAAAGAAACAAAAATTATAAGAATGTAAAGAACATATTCAATGTAGTGTAGTTACATTTACAGTAGCACGTTAAGATAGGTAAACAAAAAACAAAGGAGAAATACAGAAGGGATCCATGTTCCCATATTGTTTCATAACAACTATATGAATCAAAAATATTTACAATATTAAGAATTATGATAAACAATTAGTGCCTGGGCACTAGTTCTAGGAAACAGAAATTGCACAGCAGGGATGATTAATAGGTTTAAAAACAAGGTGAGGTGACATGTTGCAGTAATATATCTAATAAAAGGAGAAAGCGACTTTGTAGAGAAAAAAGAAAGTCCAATTGAGAGATAGGCGAGCTACAGAGGGTTAGTATTGAGAGAAGAAGGAGAAGTAAAGAAGAGAGGTATAAAGAAAGTTAGATGGGAGGTCAGTCTGGATTCAAGCAAGGGCATAGCCAGTGGGATTTGAGATAGTATCTTAGTTGTTTCTTGAAAAATTGTGATGAGCCCAAAGTAGTCAATTCTGTAGGGAGTTTATTCCAGTATGGGCCAATAGTATTGGTGAACAAGGAGTCGCCTGCCTTATTGTGTGACTTGAGAGTGGCTACTAGCAGTTTGTTTGCAGAGCGAAGGGAAGAGAGATTCTTGTAGGGGGCCACAAGGTTATTGAGTATGGGTGTATTAGTAGGGTAATGGAGAATTTTATATGTGATGACTAATTGATGTAATAGAATAAGATGTTGAAGTTCAAGCCAATCAAGCATTTTGAGATTAACACAATGATGTGTGCGAAATGGGGAACCTGTAGCAAACCTAGCAATGCTGTGGTAGGCCATGGCAAGTTTCTGAAGGTTAGATTTAGAGTGGTTGATAAAAGTTGGGGAGGTGTATAGTAATGTGGAGATGAGATGAGTTTGGGCTAGGGACACTTTAGCAGTTGTTGTTAGAAAGGGCTTAAGTCTGTAGAGGGCTCCTATCTTTTTATTAACAGTTTTGATAGTAAGGTCAATATGGGCGTCAAAGTTCAGTTGATTATCTATTGTTACACCTAGTAGTTTAGTGGATAAATCAGATGAGATGATAGTACCGTTGGTAGATGTAATAGAAAAGGAGAGAGGGGCTGACTTAAGGGTTGGAGAGAATATGAGTAATTTGTTTTTTTGGTGATTAAGGAGGAGACAGATATGTTGGAACCAGTTTTCTGCTGCTGTGGAGACGTTTTGGGTGGAGGAATAAAGTTCAGCTGGAGATGCAGCAGAACAGATGAGAGTTGAATCATCTGCATACTGAATACATGTGGATGTTGGGAGAGAGGAGGACAGGTTATTTATAAATATAGAGAAGAGAAGGGGGCCTAAGATGGATCCTTGGGGGACCTCTATTAGGACTGGGAGCTGAGAAGATAGGTGGTTTTCCCAAAGGACTGCCTGTTTTCTTTCTGTCAGATATGAGTCAAACCAGCGCAAAGCTAAAGAGTCAAGAGCAAGAGATTGTAGAGTGTCTAGCAGAAGTTTATGGTTTACCATATCAAAGGCTTTAGAGAGGTCAAGAAATAATGCTGAGGAGTAAAGGTTGTTATTGCGATTTTTGTTGATAGTGTCTGTGAAGGAGAGGAGAGCAGTAGAAGTGCTATGAAAAGGTCTAAAACCATGTTGGGAGTCTGCAAGAAGGTTATTTAGTAGAAGGTGGTGAAGAAGTTGATGGTGAATACAGCGTTCCATAATTTTAGATAGTGGCGATAGTAAGGCTATAGGGCGGAAATTAGATAGTTCGTTAGTGTTACCTCCTTTGTGCAGTGGAATAATGTGGGAAACTTTCCAGAGGGAAGGAATAGTAGATTCGGTTATTGTTCTATTGATTAAGATGGACACCGGGTAAGCTAGTTCAGCAGCAGCTAGTTGGAGATATTCAGCTGGAAGTTGGTCGGCAGAAGGAGTACATGGTTTGAGTTTTGAGAATAGCTTATGTATATAGGTTGTGGAGACTGTGTCAAGTTTTAGAGTGCGGCTGTTGGTAAGAGGAGAGGTCTTTTGAAGGGAGGCAGGGGGAACCATAGTTTTTACTAGTGAGGTGACTGTTTCAGAGAAGAAGTTGTTAAAAGTGTTGGCTATTGTAGTGGGTGGGGTCTGGGCTAGGTTAGCAGGAGTGGGTGTTTTGGTATTCCCTGGATGGAGCAGTTTATTGATTCCTGTCCAGAAATTTTTGGGGTTATGATTTTGGTTTTGTTGATATTGAAGGTAGAAGTTTTTTTTATCAAGGAGGGTCAGTTTTTTTGCAATATTTCTAAGTTGTCAGAAGTTTTGATGATCTGTAGGGTTTTTAGTAGTTCTCCATTTTGTCCAGACTTTATTTCTTAATAGCACAGTTTGCTTAGTTTCCTTAGAGAGCCATGGAGCAGCTTTGGACCTTATTCTAACTAAGTGTGAGGGGGCGTGATGCTCAAGAATTTGGAGGAATGTGTTGTTGAATAGAGTAACGGCCTCATCAAGTGGGAGGTATTTAAGAGCTGACCAGTTATATTCTTTGAGTTCATTAAGGAAACTTGGAAGGTTAAATCTTTTCTTGTTACGTATAGTACGATAGGTAGCCTGTTTGAGATTGTTGTTTTTTTGTTTAGTGATGTAGGTGAGAAGATGGTCGCTGATATTGTCAGGGAGTATTCCAGTTTTATATGAGGTGGGATTACTGTTGACCAATATCCAGTCCAAGATGGTCTGTTTATTGGTAGATTTGTGAATCCTAGTAGGGGTGTTTATGGTTTGTTGAAAGTTAAAGAGGTTGAGGTGTGTGGTGTGTTTGGGGGATATGCAGGAGTTCCAATTAATATTGAAGTCAGAAGTATAGAAGACAGAGGCTGAGTTACTCTGATTAGCTATAGCATGTGAGTGATTAATACTGTGCAAACAGTTTTTGATAAATAACAGATATGTAGAGTGATGAAAAAATAGCTACAAGTTGTTTCTGAGCACATTTACCATGGCCATTTATCAGAGTCCGCTGCCAGCATGTACCAAACCACATGTGAATGTATAAAATGCATGTGTGTGTATGTATGTCTCCGTTTATATAAAATATATATATATATATATATATATATATATATATATATATATATAAAATATTATAAGCTCTGTTTAATTAGATAAGATGAAGATAACAGTTCTGAATCTATGAAAGCGAACTGAGCAGTATCAGCTCCCCAGCAACAGACAGGTAAAATAATGTAAACCATCAACATGTACTTACACTGCATGCGACACTAAAGCATACATGTGTGTTCGAAGTAATATGTTATAAACATTCCACCTATGCCATTGGTGATGAAGAAGCTTTGTCATACCAGCTTATTGTAAATGTTGTTTATGACATTATATTTGGAAACAGCCATCAACAGTGTGACTTGCCCTGATTTGAATGCGAGTATATATATATATATATATATATATATATATATATATATATATATATATATATATACCTTTATATGTATATCTGTATCTATAACTATATAGATATATAGCTATAGATAGATAGATAGATAGATAGATAGATAGATAGATAGATAGATAGATATGGGTCTATGTTAGAACATTGAACGATCATAACATCGATGTTCATAACATCTAGCCCAGGAGATCAAAACAGGACAATAATGAGGTTCTGTAACACTGAACTTCAAAAGACCGCATCTACATGTTTTTGTGGGGGGCCCACCGCCACTCTCTGCAAATTATATATATCAGCTGTGAGATTGCCCTACAGCAGGGAATGGGCAAATGACTGAGCAATTGTTTTACTAAAGAGGGCAAATAAGATATTGGGAATCCTTGTTTAGTGTCTCAGGAAACTGTTACTGGGTCAGTTATACATCCAGATGATTTTGCAATAGTATGTCACCTCAAAATGTAAGAGTTATTGATCAGAAATTGACTAATGCCTGTTGGCCCCTGCATTGACTGAAGCAACTGAAATGTCTTTTATAGGGATAATGAGGAAGGTTTTGGGCTTTGTCAGAAATTGTGAGACTAAGTGGTTAGATATGCCACAGAGAGTCCAAGTTTAAAATTGGTTTGTCCCCAGATGTTGCACTATTCTCAGGGGCTCAGCATCCCTCTTCCTTTGACTGCTTTAGACGGTTGGTACAGTTTGTTCAGAAGCTTGTATGGAAGGGAGTCAAGCCCAAAGTATCATGGGATATTTTGGCTTTACCATTGCTGTTGGGGGGGGGGTCAGGATCCTCCTGATTTTGAGTTATGTTTGGCCGTTGGTCATCTTAAGCTGTTTCAACAGCCGTGTTCACCTACTGCATCTGGTGGCTGGAAAGACTTGCTGATAGCCCATTTCAGTGACCTTGGAAAATTATTTCATGCAGTTATGGAGGCAGTGGGCCAACCACATGAGGCTGTGGTGGCATTAGCCTTTAGAATCCTTGAACAAGTGAAGTGGACCCTACAGCATTTGGGGGCATTTGAACAGGTTTTCAGATCTTTTGCTCATACTAGATAGGGAGTGCTGGGGATTTGATAGACCTCTGAGTGATCTGT
Source organism: Protopterus annectens (assembly GCF_019279795.1). Taxonomy (NCBI): domain Eukaryota; kingdom Metazoa; phylum Chordata; order Ceratodontiformes; family Protopteridae; genus Protopterus; species Protopterus annectens. Next base: position 32,662,537 of record NC_056750.1, read on the forward strand.
AAAGCTAGACATCTGTTTTTTTGAGAGCAGTTACTAGAGAGAGGAACAGGATTATTGAATATGGAAGTTTTCGTGAGAAATTGAATTTAGACATGGAGCATGAGGTGGATTTTAGGTTATTAACTAGAGAACTGGGGAGGAACAGGTTTTTATCAGTTTCTAATACAGGTTACCCTAGATTTATTCAATGGCTTATTGACTCTAGAGGAGATACAGCCCTTCAGACAGGGATGCTTAGTAATATTTATAAGCTCTGAGTAGTATCTAAAACATCTGCCACTATGGGTTATTGGCAAATTTGGCAGACTGATCTGGGATTGCAGAGTTATCTTCATTAGTGGTCAACTCTACTACTGATACCTCATTATGTTTCTAGGTCTCTTTGATACAGATTTTTTGGTTCGCAATGTTTATTTAATTTTTTTATACCTCAGCACGACAGCATAGGATATTTTCCAACTATTATACCATTGTTCTGGAGATGTCAAAAAGTCACTAGAACCAATCAGGTGCATATTTTTTGGCAATGCTGCTCATCAGATAATTTCAAGAGGGAGATTGTGAATCTATGTCCCAACTTGATATTGACTCCTTTCATACATTCTAAGATCTGATTTTTGATTGGGTTGTCACTAGAACTGGGGGTTAAAGAGATAAGTATTATTAGTGGAAAAGAAAGCCTGTACTAGACAATGAAAGTCCCCTCAGATTTCTGTGGTTATAGAATTAATGGAAGAGCCCAGAGGCTCAAGTAGGCTACAGGCTATGGGCATCTTAGAAGAAAGATTTTGATGAAATCACATCACTGATCCTCTTTTTCAACAGATATAAAATTTTCTGACCGATTTTATGTTACAGATTAAAGAAGTATATATGTTACCTTGTAAACATAGTTATGGAGATAGCATGGCAGAAGCTGCATTTGTTTTTCCATTTTTATTATTATTCTATTCTTTGACTAGTTATACAATGTAAACTTTTATCTTACCTGTTTTTTAAAGCTGTTTTTGTTTAAAAATGTTACAGCTGTTGCTTCCAGCTGTGTGGCAGACAGGGATAAAGCCCTGGCTGCACCCCTGATGACCGTTGTTTGACTAATGGCATGGGTGATGTAAATACCAGGTCGGGCAGATGGCAGCGAGTGGAAAATAGAGCTTGAGCAAGTCAGTGTAAATCTTTGCAATATTCTTGTCTGAAACGTGACTTTACAACAGAACTGCAAAGGGAACCAAAGGGGATTACACAAGCTCCATGGAAAGATTTATTTCACCATAGCAAAGAGCTGGTCTATAAACAAGCTAATTTTTATGAATAACTTTCCCCTTTGTGCTAACCTGTGTTGTTTGACAGCTGCTATAATGGAGTTAGTAATGATGACATCATACTTAGGATTTCATGTATAACCTTTATAAAACAGGGAGGTTCCATGGAGGAGTGGAAGCCCACCAGCCTGAAAGGCACTTATTGCTTTAAAGAGAGTACAGGTTAAATATTTCTGAAAGAAATAGCATGATTTTAATGGTAGCCATCCTGGTGTGGGGTTATACTATTTTTTGCATTTAATACCCGATCCAGTTCATGTTTGGTAACTTTGAACATGATATGTGCTCCCTCTGACCATGTTACTTTAAAGAGAGAAGGCTGTAGAATGCAATTCTTCTTCAGAAGTTGTGTTATACATTTAGTACAAAGCAGAGTAAAATTTCTCTGTTGGTCAGCTGTGCAAATACCAAACATGCAGTGACACATAACTGGCCAAACTGCACATTAATCAATTAAAGGTCACCTTCATCTTTTCCCAGATCTGCAGCTTCTGCACTGATTATAAAACAGCAGAGTGCAGTTGGGGTACAAAACCCACAAATCAGACAAAAAGACACTTTTCTTATCTTGCTGAAAGGTGTTTCATGCAGGCTTTTACTTCAAATCATTTATAAGGCAGTCAGAGGAGTACCTGAGAACAGTAAAATCTGATGAACTATTGTATTATGGTTTATGTATTTATTCTTTCTAGGTGTGCACAGGATTATGGAAATATAACAGAGTATATTGTTAAACTTATTTAATTCTTCTGGCTCATTTGAAACTTCTTTATTGCCACAAATAACTGAACGCATCCTGTCATTATAATCGCCATGTCATATGAGCTGATATTTTTTCCAGGTGGATTTTTTTTCCTTTAATCTTTAAATCTTTTTCAAGTTTTTCCTTTTTTGTACTAGTACCTGGTCTCCTAGCTAGTGTCACTGGCATGACCTGGAACACAGTATTTAAGGTGTACCATAGCAGACAAAAGTTTATAAGTGCTGTGTACCTTTTAATCAAGGTTCCCAGCAATGAACAGGCCCTAGATTTAAACAATGTGGTTGATAGTCCATTTAAACAAAAAAATCATATCTTTCATGTTTTTCTTGGCAAACCTCCAGTTGTTCTCAATAAAATGTTATAATTACTGAGGTCACTTCACTGTGTGCATGTGTGTGTGTGTGTGTGTGTGTGTGTGTGTGTGTGTGTGTGTGTGTGTGTGTGTGTGTGTGTGTGTGTGTATCTCATTTGATGAAAAGTCTCTTTAATTCAATCTAAAAACCTACAAATCAGACAAAACAAGTTTTGTGAAATTCCACACTATCCCTTTATTTGTTTCCTATGAATACCTTAAAACCTTTAGACTCTACACTTAATGATTTTGGTTTCTATAGTGAGTTTCTAATTATAAGGCAGTTATCAGAAACATGAATAGAGATAGCAATAAAGATCATTATTCTGAATCAAAGTTAACATGTCATTTGTGGAATGGCTGTAGACTAATATGGGTATAGACAAAAGGGCTATAAAGAAATCTATTAGAAACGGTTTTGAGTACCAGATATCAAAGTGTCAGCAAAAACATTAATAATGGGAACATGGTAAGTAATAGCAAGAATTTATAAAAAAAAAAAAAAAAAAAAAAAAAACTGAAAGTAAGTGAACAGGAAGAGATAAAAACGTAGTGCAGAGTATGGAATAATTGCTTGAGATGTAAATCTCCGAAGTCCATACATGATCATGAACAAGGTAAATACTGCGACTAATATAAGGACGAGATTTGCTTAATTTTTTAGTACAAAACACATTGTTGCAAATAATTAAGGTCTGTACTAGGAAAAATAACATATTAGATATTACATGCATTCCTGAAAGACTGGCGTATGTTGGCCCTTTGCCAGCATGTGGCCATTCTGAAGTATTAACAGCTATGAGTATGCCTGTGTTAAAAAATATATATATGCACAAACTCACTGAGGAAGTAACACTGACATAGCATGCCAAAGCTGGGCAGATTTACAAGAGACTATAATGCAGATTTCAAAATAAGGAAGTTAGTAGTATGACAGTATACTTGGGAAATGCTATTCACAAATTCATATACACTAAGAAACAAAAAACAGGTGAAATTTAACACATTAAACAGACATGCAGGATGACAGGTAGAACTCAAACATTAATTAGAACAGGGAATAGGAAGCTCAAGAAATGGAGAGCTACTTGTTACAGATTACTGAAAACAGAAATAAAAAATAGGAGTAAAATTTGTTTATAGGCAAATCAAACTGAGTCTAAAAATGATGAACAGACTGATGAAAAGAGGCTGATAAGCAATATAAAAGACAATAGGAAGACTTTTACAAATACATTTGGAAGGAATATGAACTGCATCCCGCTACTGGTTTCAAAACAGGGAATGATAACAAAACGATGTTGTTAACATATTCGCTAAACATTTTGTCAAGGTCTGTGAAAATATAAATAGTTAAGCTACTACCAATTACAATGCCACTGAACGATACACTGCTACTATATATTATACTAAGATTACCACCATACTAGTGAAACTTGACAATAATAAGGCTGCTTTTTGGGATGGGATCACTAATAAACATTTGATGTTTACAGATACTTTGACCCCATCCTTTGAGCTTAAAGTTCAGCTTTTGCTTTGAGTCAAAAATAATATCAACTGATTTGGAGGCAGACTTTGCTACGTCGTTTTTTAAGGAGGAAGGGGATTCATGGGATTCATGAAAATTCCAGTAATTACACACATATTGCTTTACAATTCTAGGTTAGAAATGAGGCACTGTGAGCACCCTGAAGTTCAGTTAGCTTAAACCAAGAGATAGTGGACTAGGTCCAACTATTCAGGTCAAAACAACATAGAAAAAATATGAAAGAATACCTGTAGTAGTAAGAAATGTCTGTAAATTAAATGCCAAACAGAGGTAAAAAAACAACAACGCAATAGCTAAACACAACTGAGATCAACCTGGACACAGGACATTCCAGCTTCATATTATAGATCGCATACCAAAAGAATAACTACAAGGATCATTAAATGACAGACCATTAAAACATGACTTAGAATGGCAGATCAGATTTGAAGCATGTAAACCACCAGGACTGAGCACTCAGATTTCCATCACCAACATTCTCAATCTTAGGAGACTCCATCACCATGCTTATTATTGACAGCTGAACTCCCGTTTTAATTTGACTTTGGTGCAGATTTATACAACTATTTATTATTCATTTTTAATTATTAATTGGTTATTAGTTATTGTATTTCTGTGCACAAAAAGTTTTCTTTCGAATTAAAAGGTTCCACCCAAAAGGTAGATCTGAAAAAGCGTGAGCGAAAGTGCTACAGATAAGCTATATTTATTAATTTTTAACATACAGAGATGTTTTTAAATGGGGTTGCTTTTCTTATTATTTAAATTCTCCTGTGTGATTTAAAAAAATAATGTTATTTAACTGATAATCTTCTGTACACCAACAAGAACAACATTTAGTTTCTATAAAAAATACAAATCACACAACCCAAATCACAAAGTCATTACTGGTATTTGTTATAAGACCCACAGCAGACTGGTATTCAGTTTTTTACCCAGTCAGATTTTACTTCCTGATTTCCCGCATACAGTTTTTCTAGCCAATCACATAGACAGTGTAGTGTATGTTTTAGACAAATATACAAAAAGCAACCACCAAATACAACCAGTATCCCAGTCCACCAACAAGATAAAAACAACAAATAATTCCCAAAATATATGTGGACTGAGGTACAACAGAAGGACCCAGTATGTAGTAACTTTATTACCAGTTGCAGCATAGCATAACCGCTTTCACAGTAACACTACTTCATCAGATGTAACAAAAGCATGATCAAAACCTCATTAAATAGAACAGAGAATCAAGTATCTAGCCAATAGTAAATGCATACATAATTACATATGTAATTAAAGTGCTAATACTCTTGTTTCTAACCAATTATCATACTAAAATAAAATAAAACATGCTAAATGCCAAAACAATATAAAATATATATACATATCTAAAACTATAACAAATATAAATATTTAATTCATATGAATTATACACATATTATTACCTAAATAAAAGTCTGGCTTTGAGCATGAGTTTAATGGGGACTTTAGCATTCAAACCATGACCAAAATCACCCCTAAGTCCAGTAATCCATTTTGTTTCTAACTGCTCTGTGAGATTCCCCAGGTTGCCGCCCCGTTTACCCTCATATACTCTACCAATGACTAAAAATGTTAAATTATGTAGTGCTGTAGTATCCTTAACATGTTTCACCAAGGCATTAGTCATTATACCATTATTAATATGATATAGATGCTCTCTAACTGTATTCCTAAAAGCCGTATCTGTTTTGCCTATATAAAACTTGTGGCAGACAACACAATAGGCCAAATAGACCACATGCATGGAATCACAAGTGGCAGCAACATTAAACACATATTTCTTATGCAGATCAGGGTGAAAAAAGTTTCTGTGCTATCCAAATATCTACAAACATTACATTTTCCACAGTGCTTCATATACCTCAAACTACCAAAGCTTTTATCTGTTTTACAATAGCGTAACTGCCTTTTTAAAGATTTAATGTTTTTAAATATAAATTTCAGTTGTTCACCTAATATTTCTTTGATCTTGTCATCAGTAGTCAACACTGGCCAAAACTTCTTAACAATTTGAGTATAGGAAATGACATCAATAGAATAGATTATGGGGACATATAATCCCCATCAGTACATTTGGACCTATTACCTGCACCCCTATAATTACTTGAAAAATATGGCTTGGCTGATCCGTCTCTCAATTGCACTACCTCCTCTACAATGTGGTATATTACAGACTCACTATATCCCCTATCCTTAAAGGACTTTGTCAAGTCATCCGTATGACTATAACAATCTTCATCATTAGCATTATGTCTAGATACCCTAAAAGCTTGGCTCTTCATCACATTCTTAAAAATGCTTGGAGGATGCATACCTTCACAGTACAAAAGGTAATTACAATGGCAAGGCATCCTATATAACTTAGTTGAAATCCTACCTTCTTTATCCACCGTAAACCTCACATCTAAAAAATCTATAGTTTTATCTGAAAACTTAGATGTAAATCAAAGATAAGACACAGAACATTTCAATTTCATATTACGGATCGCATACCAAAAGAATAACTACAAGGATTATTAAATGACAGACTGGAAAATCTTCAATTAGAATGGCAGGTCAGACTTGAAGCATGTAAACCACCAGGACTTAACACTCAGATTTCCATCACCAGCATTCTCAATCTTAGGAGACTCCATCACCCCCCTTATTATTGACAGCTGAACTCCCCTGTTTTGATTTGACTTTGGTGGAGATTTATACCATTATTTATTATTAATTTTTAATTATTAATTAGTTATTAGTTATTGTATTTCTGTGCACAAAAAGTTTTCTTTTGAATTAAAATGATCCACCTGAGAGGCAGAAAGAAAAAGCGTGAGCGAAAGATTTTTAACATACAGAGACTTTTTAAGTGGGGTTACTTTTCTTATTATTTAAATTCTCTTATGTGACTGAAAAAAAATACTATGATTTAATCGATCATCTGCTGTACACCAACAAAAACAACATTTAGTTTCTATAAAAAATACAAATCACACAACCCAAATTACAAAGTTGTCATTGGTATTTGTTATAAGATCCATAGCAGACCAGCATTCAGTTTTTCACACAGTCAGATTTTACTTCCTGATTCCCCACATACAGTTTCTCTCGCCAAGCACACAGACAATGGATAGTGTAGTATATGTTTTAGACAAGTTAGCCTGCATAGTTGATTAGATGGTTAACACCTAATGGTACACATTTATGCATCTATATAAAAACCACCAAAAACATGGACCCCAATTACCATATCCTCAAAGGTGCATTTATAAGTCTTAGAGCACAACAGTTTTTCAAAGTTCTCCTGTTCAAGTTTTCCTACTGAATTTCCTGGCTGCAAACACTCCAGTCAATCACACAGAAGCTGGAAGCAGGATAACCATTGGAATATCATAACCACCTTTATTCTAATACATATTCTAAGAGATATCCAAGTGTTAACCAATCACAATTATACATTTCTGTTTCTATAGAAAGGACATTTTCTTTATTTTTGAAATATGCATAAATACAAGATTTATTTCTAGTTTCTTTACAGTGCTTATCTGCTGATTTATATAAGATTTGCCCAATAAGATCTGTTGTTTTGATACTAAGAAGTGAAGCTATTTTTAATCGCAACAAGAAGATTTGTTGTTTTGGTACAAAGAACATGAAGCTGTTTTTATTGGCAAAAGTGAAAAGAATTTTGATCGCAACAAGATTTTTTAATACTATTTGGCATTTTATTTACAAATATTTTTTACTAGTACTGCTTGGTGATTTAGTGTATCTCAAATAGCTCAATGGGCTTTCTAGTTGTTTTACAATTCGGGGAAGATAATAGTAATGATTGTATTAAACATGCTAAGAGACGACATTAGTAAGAAAGGGTTTACAAATACTTATCATCACACTTAAGCCAAAGAATGTTCTGCAATCATGTCTAATACATTTCTTGTAATAGTATCATAACATCTATCATAAATAATATGTATATATATATATATATATATATATATATATATATATATATATGTGTGTGTGTGTGTGTGTGTGTGTGTGTGTATGTGTGTGTGTTTGTGTGTGTGTGTGTGTGTGTGTGTGTGTGTGTATGTGTGTGTATTTCAAAATATTAACAAACAAAAATAGCAAATGGTAAAACATCAGTCTCAAAGGATTAAACTCAGAATAACACAAAAAAAACTCTCACATTTTTTTCCAGGGAGAACACCCCTTCCTACATCCTCACACCCCCCCACCCAGTTATTATTGATTCCAAGAATCTACTTTATAACAGCGAATGATCAAAAGATCGAACACTGTTATATCGACCCCTTAAAGTCGAAAACTAAAAAGAGCGAAAAACCAGAACAGCGATTTCTTTCCCAGGGATGTCCAGGTTGTGCTGTTTCCTCCACTGTAGTGCAATCTCGGAGTTGGTATATTTAAGTAGGGGGTGTGGAGGGCAAATCCCCCCTCTCAAAATAGTGTTTAGTGTGTTTTATTATTATTTTTTTTGGGGGGAACAGCGATTTCTTTCCCTGGGAAAATCGCTGTTCTGGTTGTTCGCTCATTTTAGTTTTCGACTTTAAAGGGTCGATATAACAGCATTCGATCTTTTGATCGTTTGCTTTTATAACATAGACCCGATTTCAACTCCGATATCACACAATAGTAAAGGGCAAATTTCCCCTAGCCACTGTTCTGCAATCTCCCACAAAGTAATGCCAGCAGAAGAGATCATATGACAATTTGATCACTTCTGCTGGCATTAAAACATTTGATATTACGGATGTTCGACTATATGGGATGTTTCAATATATATTGATTTAAGCTCACCATTTCTTAGAGTGGATTTTGTGATCAGCTTTATTCAGTTTTGAAGGAGTCCATGTGAACATTTGGGAAAAGATATTTACATGGCTCATCCAGAGCTTATCTAAACAATCCTGTGTTGGTTTGTGAGTGATTATCTAGTTGCCTGGTAAGAGACAATTTATTTTGATTTATATTTTATTTTTAGCTCTGTTTTTCACTGTTTGTAGGAAGACAGTGACTGCTTATATACAGGAAGATTTTGGTTTGTAATTTATTGATCTATTAAAAAGAGGTGCAACTGTGAGAATGGCAAAGCAATCCCATCTTTTGTATGTCTTTCACAATTGGTGCATGCAAGCAATGACTTTATTCTCCTAAAATTTAATATTTAACTGTTTATTGTTTACATTATTTTTCTCATAAAAGTTGATTTAAAATCTATGTGAATTCTGTGGTAAGTAATTTTGGTATTCTTTTTCTTTTAGAAGTCCTTATTCATTTGCAGCTGAAATGGCTTCCTTAAATGAGTATGCCATTAATGATTTGCTAAAGCACATCTTGTACAGTGTATTAAATGCTATGTATATTAAAAGGTAACACCTGACAACACTGGTGATCTGTGTTGCTGATGTCAAAAGTTGGATGATTTACTTACCATTAATAATAGTAAATCCAGACTTAATGATGGCAAATTCATTTGTGCACCTGGCACAGCTTGGAAAACTGTTGCTATGAATATTAATGACTAGACTGATGAGAAAAATAATGTTGTTAGGCAAAGAGCAAATAGAACACATTTAGGAAAGGAAGTGTCTATTGTCTGTAAAAATCACTCAAACCCTATTGAACAAGGTAATATCAATGACACCTTTGGAATTCTGGATACAAGTATTCAGCAATCTGAGGATTCATAGCATACAGAAGACAATAAAAAAAGAAAGAAAGGAAGAAGTCTGCAAACAAATTATAAGGAAGAAAAATAAGCTTATCAATATCTATAATGTAAAGAGAATACATACTAAAATGGACACTGCTTCATTGTGTAACACACAGATTACAGGGAATGATAATTTTCTACCAGAAAACCTTCAGTCTACAAAAAGGCATTTTTTTTCAAAAGAGAATATAGAAAAAAAAGAAATCAAAATTGAACGTCAAAGGATTGAAGAACATTACTGTATGAAAAAGAAAAAAGATGAGAAAGACAGAAGTTGAAAACATGGCTCAGACTGTGGATATGCAAAGCCAGCTGGATGAGAACTGTGTGCTTGAAAATGTAATAAACAATGAAAACAGTTGGGTTAACTAGCTAATGGCAATGAATGTCATTCCTAACAATTGATAGTGCAGATATTACTGAATTAGAAGTTGAAGATTCTTCAGATCTGGTCAGAAAATATATTCTTGTAATTATAGACTCATTTATTAGATGGACTGATACCTAGATTTGCATAAAAGATGATGAAAATCAAATAATGCTATGCTTGCCAGGATCAAAAATAGAGGATGTGAGAAAGGGCTTAGAGTGCCTCAATGTAAGGAAGTATGGCTCTGTTTTACTCAAGTTGGTACACATTATCTCATCCACAGGGATTCTCTCACTGTTAGTAGGGATCTTGTAGCCCTCTTATATGGCATATCTTATACAGATGTTTAGGATGTATTTTTCATAAATCACATATAGGAAGGAAAGTGAGATCACAGTGAATGAAAAGATTTTTTGGGTAAATACCAACATAAAAAATGTCCTGTGTAAAAAATCGAAACGTGCAGAGCATCTGAGCCTAATTTGGGGCACACATATATTCAGATAGGATGGCGTGCACTTGTCAAGATCAGTGAAGAGAATTTTTGCAACACATATTTTGCAATATTTGACCAACACAAAGCAGGATTTCTGCCAGGTTGAAAATCTGACATTTCACAGATAGCATCATTTGATGCATCTCTGATGCCTGTTAATGCTAGGAGCATTGTTACCATGAGATTGATGTTGGTGTTTAAAGAACAATGACTGGAAACCAGTTCTGTCAGGGTATGAATGTTTTTATTGTAACAAACATTCTAACAAGAAATCAGGTGGAGGGAGGTGTTATGATAGCGAATAAAGATGGTTATGATAGCTGTGATTATTACATGTTCGATGATAACACAAATACTGTAGAGTGTGTAGCTGTGAGAATAAAGGCAACTCTGGAATGTATAACAATTATTTTAGTGTCTAGACCACCAATTCAAGTCGCTGATGACCTAGAGGAATTCATACATTTCTTGCAAGAAACACAGGAAGGAAGAATATTGGCTGGGGACTTAAATTTATCAAAAACCAGACCAGATTAATATTGATTCAACAACATTAGTAAGGAAATTATTTACAGCATATGTTCAGGAACAAAATTGCCTCAGACTGTAAAAAAGCTAATAGGAAACAGAACATACTAGACATTGTTTATGTTCCTAAAGAAATTACTGTTACTTCACGTCAAGTTTTACCACCATTGATATGCAGTGATCATGGGATTATAAAGGTTAATTTGTTGCTAGATAATTCTGCTAAAATGAAATCTAAACCAATGCACAGCAGGTTAACTACAGATTATATGGAAGCAAAACAGTCACCATGTAAAACTAACTGGAGTGTTGCATTCAGTGGAAAAAACATAGAAGATATGTGGAAAAATTTGAAAGAGAAATTGTTTGAGTGCAAAAAAAAATGTTTAACATTAGGATATAGGCATATAATGTCAGGAAGATATATTTCCATAGAAACAAGATACTTGATTAAAGTGAGTGACAAAAATATAAGAAATGGAAATGAGGTTGAACTACCACTTTAAGAAGTGAAATAAACAACAGGATAGACAAACGCAGTCAGTGTAAGACAAAATCAAGAAAAACTGGAGAAAATTGAACTAAAGATATTAAGCATAATATGAAAACATTTTATAAGATGTGGTAGGAGTAAAGACATACAAATTGATAAACTGTATGTAGATTTTAAAATGTATTCTCAGACATAACATAATATTGATATATTTAGAATATCTTATGCAAAGCAGTTTGGCTCCACAGAGGGGGTAATAAATTGCCATAATGACATCCAGATAACCTCAGATACTGATCAAATTAGATTATATTGAAAAAGAGCTGCACAAACTGAATCCAAACAAAGCACAGGGAGGAGACTGAATTAGTAATAGTGACCTGAGAACACTTTGGCATGAACTCTTTACTGGTATCTGTTATTTACTAGGTAGGATTAATATGGACATGCACTTATTAAATTTGTGTTCAAGGGAAAGGGATGTAGGGACAAACCCAGTATCATACAGACCCATAAGTTTACCTTCATGTTGTGGAAAAAATAGAGAATGTTATGTTGGATAAATTATAATCAGAATTGGAACGGTTGGGACTTGAAACCAGATATCAGCACGCATATGCTGAAAATAGATCTATTACCACCTGTAACATAATGTTCTGTAACAATATAATAACTGCTATGAATGAAAAATTGTGATGTGATGTAAGCTGTATAGATTTAACTTCAGCATTTGATCCGGTCAAACACAAAACACTGACTAAAAATTAGAACAACTAGGCATGGCTTAAAAATCGGACATGGCAAGTATCTTACAACAATAGGACAGGTGAAATTCAAGGTTACAGTCAGGATGTCCTACAAGGATCTGTCTTAGGCCCATACTTGTTTAGAGTGTTTCCTTAAGATCTAACTTTTTCATCTGAGGTTTTCTACAGTCTGTATGCAGATGACTTGAAAATAGGTAAACAGATTACATGTGTTACACATAGGGCATTTCTGCAAAAGAACTTTGCTAAATTGATCATTTATGAAAATTAGAATAATATGCTAATAAATACATCAAAAAACTAAGCATATGAGATTTAGGAGACATAAACTGAAAGGTGAATATTTAATACAGCACACAGTGACTGAAACTGTAGAATCATTTAAGGACCTGGGTATATGGGTAGATCCAGCTTTGAGTTTTTCTAATCATATCAACCAATTGGTTAATGATAGTTATAGAACAATAGGTTGTATAAAATATTTATAAAGTCTAGGGAATCAGAATTGATGAAGTCATTATTTGTTAGTTACATTAGATCCAAACTTGAGTATGGAATAACAATATGGAAACCTTATAAGAAAACAAGCATGAATAAAACAGAAACATCCATAGATGTGAAAATTTAAGTTGTTATGATGAAAGACTTAAATATCTGAACTCATACAGTGTCTCTTACAGATTTTTAAGAGGATACCTTATTCAGGTTATATAGGACATTTAGAGACAAATACCTCTGGGAATGTTTGCAATTATCAAAAAAGTACTACAGAATCATCAGACAACATATGTAGAAGGGGTCCAAATGGATAGATGAAAAGTCAGCAAGCAAAGGAGAGGAGTAGTGCTGAAATTGAATTCATCCTCAAGTCTTGGTGAGTACCTTTATGAGGTGGACCCTGTTTTCATAAAATCGCACCAAGGTGACAGTGATATATAGACTGTATTTATATAGTATATATCATGGACAGAAGTAGGTCAAAAATTAAAAGACAGCTGGGTGCACAAGATCCAGGATAAAAAAGTGCTCAATCCTGGTAGGCACACTAGTGCCAGGGCTGGAAAAAATAACAGTGTAGAATCCTCAAAATATGGAAACATTCCTACAACAGGGCCAGGCCAGACCCAGGGGGAGGATGCCCTCCCTATTGTAGAAGGAAGTAGCAGTCCACAAAAATCACAAAAACTGATAGGCCAAAGAAGAGCCATAAAGATGATAGAGTGGACTACTGAGGATAAGAAAGAAATTATGTATTGTTACTATTATGCAAAAGGCCCAGAATTTCCAGACACAAGATATACAAAACAATTAAGAGAGAAATTAGAGGAGAGAAAAATACTTCCACAAGAAAAACTGTCAGAAGCTTCAAATGAAAATTTGCGTTCAGTGATACAACAGATTTCATAGGTTCATAGGTAGGTATTAGACTATTGGCCCTAGGGCCTATACAAGCCTAGCCATAATGATTTCCTGGCCATTGCTTCCCACAAATATTTACTTTCCTGGACCCCTGTCTAGCATTACTACTTATGTGATCCCTGAGGTGAATTTCCTATCTCCCATCCAATCGTCAAGGTTCCTCTTGAAGAGGGCCATTGAGGCACTCTGCCTGATATGTATGGGTAGCCTATTCCAGAGTATAGGGAGTCTCTGGGTCAGGAACCTATCCCTCCAGCAAGTTCTATTCATCGTGATGACAAGGTTAAAATCCCTGGAGCGTGTGGCTCAGAGGGATTTGGATTTCTTTAAGTGTAGCATGTCCAACAACTCTGGGATTGACGTGGCCTTGTATGTTAGGCAGAGATCACCTCTGAGTAGGCAATATGTGACAGAGTATAGATGGAGTTTATTTAGACAGTCAGCATAAGGCATCTGCTTTAGGCCTGTGATTCTTTTTGTGAGGTATTTCTGCAGCCTTTCTCGTTGTTGCAAATGTCTTGTAAGGTACATACCAAATGGGGCATTGTATTCTATAATGGGTCTAATGAGGGATGAGTACAGAGGGACAATGACCTCCTTTTTTCTGGATGAAAAGCCCTTAGTGATGAGGTGTGCCACATAGAAGGATTTTCTAACTGTTGTGGCTATGTGGTTATCAAAGGTGAGACCACTGTCCACCTGTGTTCCTAGGTCTAAGTGAAAAAGAGTATATAGATCAAGAAACGTTGATCTGTTTGGAAAAAGAAGCATCTGAGGAAGTGTGAAAATATAAACAACAAAACCTAGAGATATTTGGACAATATAAAAAAGAAATATGGACATGGGAAAGAAAGAGAAATTTTAGATGTTGCAATATTTATGCAAAGGAGAAAGCCAAATTAATCAATACAAAGATGGCAGCCCCAAAAATATTCAAAGGGAAATACAGGCAAAGGCATCCGGATAAGGAAAATTTTATAATAAAAAAATATAATCATGAAGATACAACATAGAAAAAAAGATTAGTAAAGTTGAAATTAAAAAAAAGTAGAAGTTGAAGTTATGGAGTGCCTGTGAAGTGAAGGATTTGATATAGAAGGTCTAATACAGGTTACATCACAGCACAATGAAGTGAGTCCCCAAAATAAGGAGAAACACAAAGATCAGGAAACATCTAAAGAAGAAATATGGACGTGGAAAAAAAAAGAGATTTAATATGGTGTAATATTTATGCAAAGGAGAAAGCAAAACTAACCAATACAAAAAGAGCCGCACCAAAGATATTTGAAGAGAAATACAGGCAAAGGAATCCAGACATGGAAAACTTTACAATGCAAAAATAAGAAGGCAAAGAGGAAAAGTAGAAAAGGAGATTATTAATGGAGAAGTTAAAGAAATAGAAACTGAGGTACCTACAAAAATGAAGGATTCAGTGTAGAAAATCTAATTCAGAAAGCACCACAACAAGATAGAGCAATGGACATCCAAATTAAGGAGAAACCAGTGGAACGCAAAGCAATTGGTCAGGTGCCATATGAAGATATTTTGGAGCCTTCCACAGGAAACCAGCATAAATGTTCATTTGAAACTGGACAGCAATGGAAGGAACAGGAAACTGTGGAAACTCTGACGCAGTCAATGTTGAGGAGTGATAGGCCAGTGAGTTCCCATATGACAGAGCAACAGATGGCACAGGATGAAATTGAAGAGAATGTGCCACAGGAAGATGCTATAGAACTTTCTATAGAATGCCCATAGGAAATGGAAAACAAAAAATGTTCCCTCAGTTTAGAAGAAAATGAGCTAAAAGAAGAGTTGCTTGATTTAATAGACATAGATATATTAAGATCAATGAGAGAAATAGACTGCAGAAGGTAAATAAAACCCAAAAAGTCAGAAGTCTGATAAAACAAATGAACACAGTAATTAGAACTGTCCATAGAGATCCGTGTGATATAACAGTAGAAGTAAACAGAATATATGTGCAGCTAAATTAATAACTGATAAAGTTCTACCACAAGAACACAGGGTAGTGAGGGAAAGGAAGGTGAGAAATGGAATACCATCATGGAAGTATCGAAAAGAGAAAACTATAAAGCAATTAAGACAACAAGTGTCACTCTTTGAAGAGTATAGAAGCGGGACTAGATCAACAAAAATACTAAGAATGATAGATGTGTTTAAAGCAATGCACAGTATTAGAACAGACCAGGATCAATCATGCACTATCGCAAATAAAAAACTACAAATTTCAGCACAAGCGGAAAAACTTACAAGATACACAGATAAATATAAGGGAAAAGTACAAAATAAGCAATTTATTGAGGACCCAAAAAAAGTTTTACAGAGAATTGGGAAATAAGGTAAAAGGAATTGAAAGACCGCCAAAAAAAGAGGAAGTAGATACATTTTGGAGAAGTACCTATAAAGATCCTGTGGAACATAACAAAGATGCTAAATGGATAGAAGAGTTAAAAGAAAGAATAAGAAGTAGAAGTTTAAAGGTACAGGATATGAAATAGGATGAAGTAACAGCAGAGAAATTTAAACAAAGTTAAGAAAAGCCTCTAATTAGAAAACCCCAGGCCCAGGTACAGTGCCTAACTTTTGGTTAAAGTATTACCATCTTTGCATGAGGATTTAGCCACAAGTAAGAACTATTTATATGAGCACTCTGAACAGACACCAACCTAGCTAACAACAGGCAAAACAATGCTCCTTCTTAAGAGTGAACCTGCAAGCTACCCTAAAAATTATAGACCAATAACTTGCCTTCTGATGATGTATAAACTATACACAGGAATTAATGCCGACAGAGTTTATAGTCATTTAGAAGAAAACACAAGTATGGCAGTAGAACAAAAGGACAATAAAAGAAAGTCATATGGAACAAAGGATCATTTGTTGTTAAAGTCATACTGGAGAACTGTAAAAAGGGGAAGAATCTAAGTATGGCATGGATTGACTACAAAAAAGCATTTGATAGTATCCCACATTCATGCATAAAAGAGTGTTTAAAATGTATTAGATGCACCCTACACTGATTGACTACATTACAATGACCATGAAATAGTGGCAGACTACTTTCCAATTAAGCCATGATAAAGGACAAATTATTGTCACAGGGACAAAAATTCAAAGGGGGATATTCCATGGTGACTCTGTCACCGTTGCTATTCTGCCTTGCCATTAACCCATTAAGCTGTTTACTTAACAGCTTAGGCAATGGCTACAATTTTTCTGCTAAAAAACAACCATGTAAAGACTTCTCATCTTTTCTTTGTCAATGATTTAAAACTGTATAGCTCATCAGATAAGGAACTGAAAGCACAGCTGCATGTTGTCAAACCTTTTTCAGATGATATAAGAATGTCATTTGGTCTTGATAAATGTGCAAAATGAACCTTTAAAGCAGGAAAAACTGCAGCACCAGGAAAACATCAGTTTGAGACAAGAATGTGACATAAAAGAACTTGAGCAAGAGGGAGTGTATAAATATTTGGGAATTCATGGTGTGAGTGTGTGTCTGTGTGTGTGTGTGTGTGTGTGTGTGTGTGTGTGTGTGTGTGTGTGTGTGTGTGTGTGTGTGCGTGTGTGTGCGTGTGTGTGTGTGTGTGTGTGTGTGTGTGTGCCTTCTGTGGAAGGTTGGGCGCCGGGCTGGCAACTCGACACTGTAAAACTCCACTGCCAATCATGAGCAGACAGGTGATCCACTGTGGCGACCTCTAACCGGGAAAAAGCCAAAAGAAGAAGATGAAGGATCAACAATAAAACATGAACAAATGCGAATAAAACTTAGTAAGAAATACTTCAGAAGACTTAAATTGATTCTGAAAACAGCGTTGACATCTAGGAACAAAATCCATGCTATAAACCAATTTGCTCTTCCTTTCCTAACTTATAGTTTTGGAGTGATTGACTGACCCCAAAATGTGTTGGATAGATTAGATAGGAAAACAAGAAGGATGCTTCATGCTCACCAAAGGATTTATAAAAATCAGTGCATACCAAGATTATATATTCCCCATTCCAAAGGAGGGATGGGCCTCCTTGAAATTGGTTACATGTATAGATTTGTAGTTGTAGCACTCCACACATATCTGCTGACCCCGCAAGGCCCAAATGTACTGAATGTTTTGAAACATGAGGAGAATAAATCTAAGATGACTTCTCTGCTTAATTTAGCAGAACTATATCGATGTCAAGCAGGAATGGAAATCAAACCAGAAGTAGATAAAAATCAGGCAGCAACTGAATGTGCCAAAAAACAAAAGAAAGAATATAAGGTGAAGGACCAGATGAGAAGGCAAGAAATGTGGAAAAAGCATAAATATAGTTGCAAGTATAGACAATTTCAGGAAGAACCTCATGTTGATCAGGAATGAACACAGAAATGGTTAAGGAGAGGCGAATTCAAACCAAGAGATGAATGGTTAATGTTGCCAGCCCTAGGTAGTGGGCTATGTACACGCTGGTTTACAAATTCCATTGAACCTGTGGGAGAAACAGACAAATGTAGGTTTTGTAAAACCAAATTGGAAACAGTCACACACCTCGTTGCTGGTTGTGACATATTAATGGCAGAAGGACTGTATACTGAAAGGTATAATAATGTGGCAAGACTGTTGCACTGGAGATTGTGCAAACATTATGGTACTGAAGTCACAAATAATGGAAAAATAAGAAAACCACTGCTTGTGGTAAAGAAAAAGCACTCACTTTAATGTATCCACACTATTAAAATATAAAATAAATTAACATACAAATTTCACAGACTAAGTGCTTTCGCCTGATAAAATATTAAAGCATCATCAGAGTCAGTGAAAACATCTTTAAGCGCTATTTAAATAACACCAGATCTTAAAGTCAATCATTACATCATTTTCTGCCATGTCAAATTATGTAATATGAAGAATAAAATATCTAATAAATAAATAGTAAAAATGTTAAAACAGTTTAAAGTTAAAAATAAAATATATGGAATGCAACTTTAGCCTGTTGTAAAAATGGTAAATTAAACAAATTTTTGCAAAAGGTAGATCATGAACACTTTAAACCAGATAAAACATATAAAACATATCCATCAAGTGTAAACTTCATGTAAAAAATCAAACATCTTTTGCTGTCCTTTTTAGAACACACAGCAGAGATGTATTGTCATTAATGCCTGTTTTTTTTTGGTATTTAATCTAAGTTGCTATTCTAACTCTTTGTTTAAAAATTCTAATTCAGGGTCACCCTCTCTCTTTGTGTTCATCACGATTGATGTAATCAGTCTCTTTTCTGTTATACCTCATGAGGTAGGCTTGGAGAATTTCACTCAAAACCTGACATGGAGTGAGTTGTTGGACCAAACCAGGATTAACTTACTGGTGGACCTGGTTGAAATGGCGCTTACCAACAATTTTCTATGCTTTGAGAGTACATGCCTCACAGCTGTCCAGAATTTTGCATAATGTCCAAAATTTTGCCTCATATTTTCAATCCGTTCCTCACAAAATTTGTCATTTGCTGGCAAATTATCAAGGATTGACATTACTTAATTGTGACACATATTTGAGTTTCAGGCTTTATATTCTTCATAAAATTCATGCTAATGCAAAACCCATGATTCTAACATTTTTTAAGTGTATAAGGGCAATATTTAAAAATTTTCCGAGATTTCGGACCTTTGTCCCTCCATTATTTTTGGCTTTGTTCAGAATTCTTACACTAAGAGGTTTAGGGATATTAAGTGGCAAGATGAAATCACAATATCTCCTGTAAAGACCTCAAAAGCAGTATCAGAATTAATTGTGTATTGTGCTGTAAGTCTATTATTAAAATGCAAAAACACTAAGTTAAAGTTTCTTCTAACAAAGTTTCTGCCCAACAAGATCCCCTGCTGGACTAATCTAGGAACATGAAAGGTATATGCAAAATCCTTAAATAGTGAAAAATGTCAGCTGAGTCTACAGCAGAGAAACTTCAGCAGCTACTCAGTTCCCCTACTGTTCCCAAAGTATAGAAAGCCTTACCCCAACAATGTCCACTTTAACAAAGAAGAACCCCCACTTGAGCTCATATACAGAACACGTTGTTCTCTGTACTTCCCAGCAGAGCAGAAACTATAAAGCAAATGAATGTACAGATTTTTTATCATCCTTTGTCTTGCTGTGTAGACAGATTTTATAAAGAATGCCTCAAAAAAGTTGTAAAACTTCCATAAACATATTTTCTTTTAATAACAGGGATCTGTTTGAATGTATTAGGGATGTGGTTGGGGGCTGGCATAATGTTTTTTTTTTAATATTTTTATTAGTTTTAAAACTTTTACAAAAAATGAAAATAAATACAAGATAAGAAACTTGTAAAGTACATCAATCCAAGAAAAAGAAAGTAAAGTACATTCTAAATTAACATAAACAGTTAACAACAAGTTTTGATTTATAGATAAGCAGTTATTGTAACAAGTACCTTACTCCTGATCTGGTAAAACATTCACTAGGGTGCCTCAGAAAAACATAATACAAATATGAATCAGGCCTCCCAAGAGGAGGATAACTTTAATCAGGTAATATACTATTATATAAAGTATAAACTGTTAACTATTTTGGGGGTACATCACCTAAACTAAACTATATATGTCCTAAAAACCTATTTACATCATATTTACAATACATTTACAACATGGATGTCAGAGGACCTCTCCAAATAAAATGTCTTACGACAATTAGTAAAGTGTAATGTTTACATTATCAAATAATTTTGGACCATACCTAGTACAAAAAGGATCCAGCTTGGAATGCAAATGTACAAGAAAAAAATGTTGCTGGATTTTACTTACTCTGGATTAGATCAAAGAGATTTTCCCAGTATTTTTAAAAATAATTATTTTTCTTTTTGCTATTCGTGCACATTTTGTGCACTGATATATATTTTATTGCCATATCCTTAAACTTTTCCCATGAAATTGCTGAGGGGTTAATCCAGTTTTTAGTATTGAAATATTTACGGAGAGCACAAACTGAGACAAGAACATGACGGTGAATGCCTATGATTTGAATAGGAACAATATTAAGGATCATAGTTTGCCAAGAAAATGTAGTTTTCTCATACCCCATTTTTCTAATTGAATTCTGAGGGAGCACCAGAGTTTATAGATGGTCTTATAACTCCAGAACGTGTATTTTGTCAACATGAGGGTGAGTGCAGAAAGGACATGGTAAGTTTTTATTACATCCGAATTTTTGTAAAACAGCTGGGGTGTAGGAAGAGTTATTATTTATCATTAGCTGTGTGTAAATTAGATTTTTGAAGGGGGTCAAGTTTAGTGTATTTCTGATTGCTTGATACTTAGCTTCGCTAGAGATTTCATCCTGTATTGAATCCCAGTATTTGGAAAATAAAAGTGAATGACTATGTATCATTGATGACACAAGTTTATAAGTATTTGAGATCATTTTGTTTTTTAGGGAGAGCGAATTAATGATTGATTGTGTTAATTGAATATCTTGTTCCATAACTCTGTATTTAGAGAATTTTTGTTTTATAAGTGAGCTGAGTTGTCTTAAAATAGGGTCATATTTATTAGGAGCCCCAAATAAAGTTTTAACCTCTGCTGCATTTTTTTGTACTATAAAAATGCCAGACTGCAGCCTTCTTGATAATAGGAAAGTTAGATAGGCCAATCATTTTATTATTGATTTTCAAATTTGGATTCAGATGTATGGTTGAAGAATGGGGATTGTATTTTGCAAATTAAGGGATTTCATCAGATCATGAAAAATAAGAATTTTGTTTTTTAGAAGAGGCAAAAACTTAATGTTAAATTCACCAACAGGTGTGAGAAAGGGGACAGATTGAGGATTAATTTTGAATGAACGTATATAGTTATACCAGATCTTGACCCATATTGGAGACCAAGATTCGTCATACGGATCATAACTGGCTATTTTTTTAAACGACTTGCGGTAATTATTTGATAATGCAGACTGAAATCTGGAAAACTTAATCCACCTTTAGCTTTTGGGATAGTTAATTTTCTATATGATATTCTGGTTGATTTAGGGAACCATAAGAATTTAGAAATTGTGGTCTCCGTTTTACGAAAGAAGTTTTTTGGAATATTAAGAAAAACAGAGTTTAGATGGAAAAGAATTCTAGGTAAAATATTCATCTTTATAATAGCAGATTTTGATAACAGTGAAAGGTTAATATTTTTCCATCTGGTTAGATCATTGTTTATTTGATCCCAAACTTTATAAAGATTCGTTTTCATAAGTTCTTGACAAGAGTGCATGAAGTTTATACCCAGATACTTTATTAAATATTTAAGAGGTATGTCAGAAAGGGGAAAGTAGTATTCTAAATGCTTCTTAGGATTCAAAGGAAAAAAGGTTGATTTGGTGGGGTTAAGTTTATAGTTAGCAACTTTAGAAAAGAGATCAATAGAGTTTCGAATTTTCTGGAGGTCTGTGTTAGGAAGCTCAAAGTAAATGTTAAGGTCATCCACAAACACCGAGTACTTTATTTCGATGTTATAGATTTTTGGGATATGATGATAGGTCATCTGTTTGATCCAGATAAGAAAAGGTTCAAGATACAAGTTAAGAAGATAGAGTGATAGCGGACACCCCTGTCTGGTGCCATTTGTAATTTTAATAGGATTTATTAATGTTTTATTTATATAAAGGGATGTAGAGGCATTTTATACATCATCCTAATAGTATTAATGATGATATCCAGGAAATTAAAGTATTCCATTGTTGCATATAAGAAGTTGAGATCCACATTATCAAAGGCCTTAGTTGCATCTAACGTTAAAGTGTATCTTGGATGATTATCCTTTTTGAGGAACATTAATAATGTATGCAAAGTGAGAGTATTATCACAAAGTTGTCTTTGCTTTATAAAACCCAATTGCTCTGGAGAAATAATTGATGCCATCACTTTTTGAATTCTATTTGCAAAAATGGTAGCTAAAATTTTCATGTCTACATTTATAAGGGCAATAGGCCTATAGTTAAGAGGGTTTGATTTGTCAGAGTTCGGTTTCGGGATAAAAATAGTTTCAGAATTATTCATATACTTCTCCTTAATCCCTTCTGATATGATATGATATGATTATACATGTTAAGCAGGACTTTTGTAAGATTACTGCAGAAAAGTTTGTAAAATTCACCTGTAAATCCATCAGGGCCTGGTGACTTATTAGGTTTCAGTTTTTTAATAGCTGTAGTTATTTCATTTAGTGTTATAGGGGCATTTAACTGGGTAATTTGTGTGGAAGCTGGCATAATTGTTAAAGTGTTTATCTCACAGACACATGGTACAGGGTTTGATTCTCACTTTGAAAATGAACATCACTAGGCTTAAAATGGCCTGCAAGGGCAGTTAGCTTAGTACTTACCTATGAACCTATATAGGCTGAAAGTACCACACAGTAAGGTTATGAAGGTGAATTCTTTAGATCTGTCCCACAGATAAGAGACACTGTAGATATTTCTGCCAGCAGATATGTGTCAGGCACAAATTTGTTGCTGACATTTTAATAAATTATTTTTATAGGGGTTTGCATACATTTACAATCCCTTGATCTGTCCACTGTTTACTTTGCTTGTATAAATGTTCTGTCCAGTAACTCTTGTGGAAGTAAGCAAGCAACAACTTTCTTATGGTGTCTGGTCATTTAAATAGGAATTATGGACAGTTGAAGACTAGCTTGTCTTGCAGCTATTATACCTTTTCAAGGACTGTACCTCTCAGCTTTAAGTTTCCCAGAACCTCACCAGCACTGGATGTATTTATGCACATCACCTGAGTTATCTATTTAAACTACTGTCCTATCTCCATCATCTTGGTGTTTCATCGATATAGTGCAGCCCTCAAATGCATAAGTATTGACAAGCAGAACCCTAGAAGTAGGACTTCACCTTTATGATGAAAGCCAGCTGAAGGCAACTTAGTTCTTCAAGACCACTTCTCTTAAGCAGGACTCCTAGAAGCTTGGCTTCATTCCTAAACCTGTGCTATTGTCTCAGAAAGGTGAAGTGCTGGACACCTCAGGCAATTATCCCACACAGCTTTGTGCTTCTAGACTTGGCTGTTAAATACCACCATACATTCTTTTCCCTTATACTTTATTAGAGAAATGTAAGTCATCTGCTTTATTAAGGGTCAAAGTACCTCAGACCTTGACTAGTATGTGAAAAGATTTAATGCAGAAATCTTGGAAGTAATCCATCAGGGAAAAACAAAGCTGGCTCTCTTTTTAAGAGACTGGTTTAGCTCAAACAGGAGCCTAAGCACTACAGATAAATCATTTGTCTCTACTGAGGCGCATAATGCTGCTGGTGTGGCTTTGTATCCAAAGTTCAGAACTCAGTCCCATCATGAGTCAAACAACAACTTAGCTCACATGTGTTTAAAACAGTTAAAGGAATATCTTAAATATTACTGGCTTTACTACTGCTCCATTGCCCAGGATAGACCCTTATCCACAAAGATTCCTATCCTCCAATCGATTATTGTTTTTTTTTCAAACATACCTCTTTAACTACATCTGAAATAATTGAATCTGCTATTGACAGGTTTGCGTTATAAAAATATTCTTATCTTTATTACCCTCTCCCCTCTCTCTTTTCTGCTGTTTACTGCCCTTCCCTACTCTTTATTACCCTCTCCCCTCTGTCTTTTCTGCTGTTTGCTGCCCTTCCCTACTCTTTATTACCATCCCCCTCTCTCTTTTCTGTTGTTTACTGCCCTTCTCTACTCTTTATTACCCTCTCCCCTCTCTCTTTTCTGTTGTTTACTGCCCTTCTCTACTCTTTATTACCCTCTCCCCTCATTCTTTTCTGCTGTTTACTGCCCTTCCCTGCTCTTTATTACCCTCTTCCCTCTCTCTTTTCTGCTGTTTACTGCCCATCCCTACTCTTTATTACTCTCTCCCCTCTCTCTTTTCTGCTGTTTACTGCCCTTCCCTACTCTTTATTACCCTCTCCCCTCTCTCTTTTCTGCTGTTTACCGCCCTTCCCTACTCTTTATTACCCTCTCCCATTTCTCTTTTCTGCTGTTTACTGCCCTTCCCTACTCTTTATTACCCTCTCCCCTCTCTCTTTTCTGCTGTTTACTGCCCTTCCCTACTCTTTATTACCCTCTCCCCTCTCTCTTTTCTGCTGTTTACTGCCTTTCTCTGCTCTTTATTACCCTCTCCCCTATTTTCTGCTGTTTACTGCCCTTCCCTACTCTTTATTACCCTCTCCCCTCTCTCTTTTCTGATGTTTACTGCCTTTCCCTGCTCTTTATTACCCTCTCCCCTCTCTATTTTCTGCTGTTTACTGCCCTTCCCTACTCTTTATTACCCTCTCCCCTCTCTCTTTTCTGTTTACTGCCCTTCCCTACTCTTTATTACCCTCTCTCCTCTCTCTTTTCTGCTGTTTACTGCCCTTCCCTACTCTTTATTACCCTCTCTCCTCTCTCTTTTCTGCTGTTTACTGCCCTTCCCTACTCTTTATTACCCTCCCCCTCTCTCTTTTCTGCTGTTTACTGCCCTTCCCTACTCTTTATTACCCTCTCCCCTCTCTCTTTTCTGTTTACTGCCCTTCCCTACTCTTCATTACCCACTCCCCTCTCTCTTTTTTGCTGTTTACTGCCCTTCCCTACTCTTTATTATCCTTGCCCCTCTCTCTTTTCTGCTGTTTACTGCCCTTCCCTACTCTTTATTACTCTCTCCCCTCTCTCTTTTCTGCTGTTTACTGCCCTTCCCTACTCTTTATTACCCTCTCTCCTCTCTCTTTTCTGCTGTTTACTGCCCTTCCCTAATCTTTATTACCCTCTCCCCTCTCTCTTTTCTGCTGTTTACTGCCCTTCCCTACTCTTTATTACCCTCTCCCCTCTCTCTTTTCTGCTGTTTACTGCCCTTCCCTGCTCTTTATTACCCTCTCCCTTCTCTATTTTCTGCTGTTTATTGCCCTTCCCTACTCTTTATTACCCTCTCCCCTCTTTCTTTTCTGCTGTTTACTGCCCTTCCCTGCTCTTTATTACCCTCTCCCTTCTCTATTTTCTGCTGTTTATTGCCCTTCCCTACTCTTTATTACCCTCTCCCCTCTCTCTTTTCTGTTTACTGCCCTTCCCTACTATTCATTACCCACTCCCCTCTCTCTTTTCTGCTGTTTACTGCCCTTCCCTGCTCTTTATTACCCTCTCCCTTCTCTATTTTCTGCTGTTTATTACCCTTCCCTACTCTTTATTACCCTCTCCTCTCTCTCTTTTCTGCTGTTTACTGCCACAACTTTCTACTCCTTTTCCCTCCTTTGAGCTCTTCCTTTCTTTTCCCTTCTCTTTAATCATTTCCAAATACTAACACCTGCTTCTTATGACTATTCAATTTATTTTTAAGTTGAACTGACTTGACTTCTTCATTAAGTGTTGTATATTGTACTGCTATTTTATCATGTTTATTATATTTATTATTTTCAGTACTTATATTTATCATCTCTGTGATTATTATCTGCAATATTTATCAAATGTACTAAACTTTATTAAAATCATTACTGTTATTTGCAACTTTTAGGCCTGTACCTTCACTGAAAAAAAGGTAATTTTATTCCTAGTCAGACCTTCCCAGTAGACAAATATAAATAAATAAATGTAGTGGGTATTAACATAATAGAAAGCACATTCTTGCTGAGGGACTCAACAGCACAACAGAACCAAAATACATACAGATGAGAATGGGTAATTACTGTTGTGATGCCCCACCCCTGGACCAATAATCAAGGGGCCTCAATCCTTACCACTGGCACCAGTGGGGGATCTGCCCTGGAAGGATAACAGGTACATGCACAGTATTTCCAGATGCAGCTCTCTGCATCAAGTGTGAGCACACAAAGGCCACGGTCAGTCCAGAGCTGGTTTCTACCTTTTTCTCAAGATCCCCAATAAGACTCCCCACTGGCACAGCTATAGAGTTGAGTACTTAGCCAGGGTTCCATGCCAAGTCCTCCAACACTCTCTCTGTCCAGCCAGTGCTTTGTGTCCCTGCCCAAGTAGCTGACACACACACTCTTTGAGATTTATTTTAAACACATACACAACTGGGAAAGGCTGGCACAGATTTATTAATGATGCCCTCTTCTGCCCAGGCTATAAGGTAGTTATCTCTGCCACCAGAACAACTTATCAGCAAACGTAAGGCTCTTAGCAAAGGGTATCCATTTAATATTAATATTAATACAAATGGTAGTTTGACAAAGAGCAAGGCTATTAGGAGTGGCCCACACAGAGTCACCAAATAAATATATAATTAATGTCAAAACTTAAATATCTCTAGAAAGATCAGCCACAGCGAAAGGTTTAAATATATTTAATAACAAATCATAAAAGAACAAGAAAATTTTCAGTATATATTCACAGTGACATCAGAGTTCAAAACCACAGGAAATATTTAAAACAACATTGGAGGACAGTCTCAAATAAATAAAGAAAAATATCTAAACTAAGCTTCACTATATACCTGACTGTATCTAACAGAATTACTATACCCTAGTTAACTTACTTAGAGCAAGGCAAATGTGGTGAAAGGTTCTTGTTGTTGTTGTCAGGTCCAAGACAGAATATGGAATGCCCTATATCTCTAAGAGAGTTCTCAAATTAATATTGCAAATATTATTGTTGGGATAGCTTGCAGAATGACATCATTTCTTGTCATCTGACTCTATCCCAGGTGAAACCCTGACTGCTGGAATCTGGCAGTATTTAGCATCTGCCTGTGAAAATACATAGACCTCAGATCTTTGGTAGATGCTGGAAGTCATAAAACAATTGCATTCCTTCACATTTCAAAACTAGTAATTATTTCATCCAGGGGACAATACAGAAAACTTCTCAGCATAGACTCTGTGTTTCTAGCTCATTGAAAACTGAAATATACTATATTTTATTGCATGGCCATAAAGTAATTTAATTTCAGCTATTTTCCTGAAGTTAACCTCCTGTATTCCAGTTTCTGCTGTTATAATATATACACTTAAACAGTTACAATAATGCATGTACATTTTTGTTCTATTCCAGTAGGGCACACTGTGGTTTCATTTCAGACCGCACTTTGCAAAAACCTTTTCAACACACACTTCTGTAGCAGCAGTTTGATATACACATCAAATATAGTTCTAATACATTTGTACCACAGGTAACGTATACAACTTATGTTGATATTCACTAATGACATAATATTATTTACAAAATTTCACATAGCTGTGCTGACAGTATCTCCCTTTGTCACACTTCTTCCCTCTTTGAAGACCCTTGAGAAATGCTGCTTGAGAGGGATGAGCCTATCTGAGAATACATTACCCCATGCCCTGTCTTGAGATCCCAGCTGTTTTGGCATTTCTGACCCCATTACACTGCTGCACTGTCATATCATATGCCTGCAACCCTAGGCTCCACCATAGCAATTTGGGATATTGCTGGCTAGCTCCCTGTATCTACAGATCCCCCTCAGACTCTGCCTGCTTCTACTGCAAATACTTAGCACAAGGGCCTGTCTATTATGGTAAGTTTTCATCATGTTAACATGGTACACTTTGTGCCCCTGACTCCTACCTAGCAGTTCTACCATGTAGTTAACATCACTGACCTTCCTTACCACTTAGGAGGGTCCTTTCCAAGCTGCCTGCAGCTTATTATACCTGACAGGAATGAGAACCATAACCTGCTGCCCCACAGCATACTCTCTAGCTTAAGAATTCATGTCATACCAGACCATTTTCTGCTGTTGGGCTTCTGCCAGGTTCTCCTAGACCAAGCCCATGAGTTCCCTTAGCCTTGTCCTGAGGTTTAGGACATATGCCAAAACAGACTCCTTGTGGGATTCACACTCACCCTTCCAGTTATTGCAAATCAAATTTAGAGGCCCTCTCACCCTTTGCCCATACAGGAACTCAAAGGGTGAAAACCTGTGGATTCCTAAGGCACTTCTCTGTAAGCAAAAAACAGATGGGGCAAATATGTGTCCCACTCCCTCTTAAACTGGTCTGCAAATGCCCATAGCATGGTCTTTAGTGCAGAGTTTAACCTCTCTACCAGACCATTAGTCTGGGAGTGGTAGGGGATGGTCTTTATGTGCTTCACATCACAGTGCTTTGCTAGCAGGTCTGATATAAAATTGGCAACCCCTGTCATTCAATATTTCTTTTGGGAAACCTGCCCTGCTGAAAATCTCTGACAAAGTATTTGCCACCTTTTCTGCCTCAATGGAAGACAGAGCCAGCACCTCAGCGTATCTGGTAACATAATCTACTACCACTAGGATATACTTCTTCCCTGTGGAACTTGGAGTACTCAGAGGCCCCACAATATCCATAGCTACCCTTTGAAATGGCTCCTCAGTCACATGCAAAGGCATCAAAGGACCTTTCACCTTGTCTCCTGCCTTGCATACCTTTTGAAACTGCCCACAGGTCCTGCAGTACCCTGTTACATCCCTGGAAATCCCAGGCCAAAAAAAGTTCTGCATAATACATTTCTTTGTATGCTTTATGCCCATATGACCTGCAAAGGGAATGTCATGGGCTATAGCTAGAATTGCCAGATGGTAGGCTCTGGGCACTACCAACTGTTGTATTATCTCACCCTGTAGCCCACCCTCAGTGGTCCACAATCTATATAGTAACCCTTTGTCCCTATACAGATTCCCCCTTCCCTTGAGAATCAAGTGCCTCCCTGGCTACCTCCCTCAAGCCTTGTAATGTAGGGTCTGTGAGCTGAGCCTGTCTCAACTCTCTTTGTAACCCTTCCCAGCTCCCCTTCCACAGAATTCTGGTATCCCCCTGACAGTGGTGCCTCACTGTCAGCCTGGGTACTATTACTCACCTCTGCCCTTGCAGTCACTCTATCCAAGGAAATATCAGTACCCACAAGCAGCTGTGGCTCACCTTCAGTCTCACTGTTAATGGGTAGCTCTCTCCCTGAAGTAGCCACCTTACTGGTCCTGGCTACAACTGTGCAGTCTGTCTGGGTCCCCTCCAGGCTACCAGACCCACATGCTTGTCTCCAAGCCTGACTGCTTGTAACTGCATGCAGACAAGGTATTGCATTATCAAAATCATTCCCTATCAGGACATCTGCAGGGATATCCTCAAACACACCTACTTGCTTGCTTGCTTCCTTTTCCACCCTCCCAGTCAAGGTGAACCCTAGCCAAAGGAATTTTGAATGGGGTCCCTCCTAAAGCTCTGACTGGAGTAGACTGCCCAAGCAAGTAGTGCTCCTCTTTAACCATTGCAGGCTTCACAATGGTAAGGTCAAAGGCTGTGTCGGTGTTAGCAGTGTCTTGTTTTCCATCTACTTAGATAGGATATAACTTGTTGTGGTAGTTTGGTACCCTTGTTGTCTCCAGACAACTTACTGCTGGCATTCTGTCATTCCCACTTACTGGCTCCCTACCTTTTATTCCTCACCTTGCCTCCATGGACATCTATATGCTACCTGGCCCCAGTGTTTGCATTTAAAATATTTAACCCTTGATCTTGACCATGTACCTGAACTAGTGGCATCCTCTGTTATTGGTGGACTCTGTTGGGGTGGTTCAGGCTGGCCACCATGGGTTCCCTTAGACCCATGAGCAGCACTGGGTATCCTTTTCCTGTGCAGTGATGACCTGGTTGCTAGCTATAGGTCTCCCTTTTTCCCCAACTCATCTGCGGTATTGCATTCTCTATCTGCCAACCAGATTCCCATGTCTTGGGGCAAAGTGCTAAGGGCTTGTTCCCACACTAAAAGATCTACCAGTCCTTCAAAAGTGGTGACCTGACACCCACTTACCCACCTATGAAAATAAGTACTTAGTTCAGCAATATATTCATGCACGTTTTCATCTGTCTTGTGTCTATGTTCACAAAACCTTTTTCTATAAGCTTCAAGTGTTAACTTAAAACACTCTAATAAACACGTTTAACTGTATTATAATTTAAGCAATCAGCATCAGACAATTTAGAAACAGCAGTTACAACTTTACCATGGAGTAAGGGTGTCAGGAACTGTACCCAGAGCCCTTGGTCAGCATTATACTGTTTACATACCCTTTCAAACATATGAATAAAACTATCAAAATTATCACCCTTTGTAAATTGTGGAAGAAATTTACTGACCTTTATTGCTTCTGGGGTTTGGTTATTCCTTTCCCCATCACCTTCATGACCCTGGTGAAGAGTCAACACCTCCTTTTCATGTTGCCTCTGCCTCTCACTTTCTTCAGCTTCCAGACATCTCAGTCTCTCTGCTGCTTCTAATTCCATTTGTTTCTCCTGCTGCAGTCTCTCATTTTCTTCAGCCTCCAAACACTGTATTCTCTCTGCTGATTCTGTTTCCAAATCTTTGGCCTCCAGTTCAAGTCTCTTTAACTCCAAATGGATTTTTTAATCCTCTGAGGCAAAGTTGAACTGTCCATTTTCTGAGAGTTGTACATCCCCAAGGCCAGTCTGGTTGTCTTCCTGGTTGCTGGCCTATGATGCAGCTGTGGCTAAGGCTGAAATAATTTCTGCTTTAGTCAGGTTGGCATGCATCAATCCTTTGGCTTGGTACATAGCCAACTGACTCCTTGTCAGCTTGATACACACCTCTGCTGTTATCCTTGCCTGCTCTCCCTGGCTAACTAAGTTAACACAAAATAAATAAAACTATTGTCATATGAAACTCTGAATGTCTACTGTGTGGCTGCTTGAGAGTACAAACACCTTCTTTAGTGACCACTGTTTATAATCTACAGGAGTTCAATACTGACACCACTGAATCTCAGTATGTGATATGATGATCCCACCACTGCCACCAATTAATGTGATGCCCCACCACTGGACCAGTAATCAAGGATATTCAATCCTCACCACTGACACAAGTGTAGGACAAGCCCAGGGAGGATAACACACACAATATTTCCATATGCAGCTCCCTGCATCAAGTGCAATTTCCCTTAAGAGCACACAAATACCACAGTAAGTCTGAAGCTGGTTTCTCCCTCTTTCCATTTTTATTATTATTTTTATTATTTGATAACATCCTTAACTGACAGTAGTTTGCGGGGTTGTAGGTGGACATACTATTGTTCTTTTTCTTTGGATTTAGGAGTATTTTAGATTGGTAAAGCCATTTTTCTTTTTTTTTCTTTTCTTTTTTTTTTGTAAATGACTGGTGTGGTTTATTTTGGAGCTGTTTGAAAAAGTTGCTCATTATTGTTTTTTATCAGCCCTTTTATTATGCATGCAGCACAATTCTATTTTGAAGTCACAGAATATTTTACCTGGTCGACTGCACACTGCAAGATTTATTGGGATTTAGCACAGGATAAATTTGCACATGCAAAATTAATTCATTGTTCACTTCTGTAGAGCAGTATTTTCCCACCATGTTTTAGCTTGCAGTAATCTGACTTGCAGCAACTAACACTTCCAGCACCTTCTTAAGATTTAGCTCAGAGTACACTCTTAAGTTACCAGCTTTGAATTCACTTTCATCTGCTTTGTGTGGACTATAAATATAAATCCATTTTAGAAGCTGAGACTTACATTTTAAAGGACTCTTGGCATCTTTTGCAAATATTAGACACACTGTAATGTAATGAAGATGACATCTTTGTCACTGTAGATGCCATGGACGTCTTCCCAGTTATCCCTCATGATGTCAGAATACAATGTTTTTTCGACTTTCTTTATGAATATACACACTTGTCCACTCATGCTGTACATGCGGCTACTACCATCCTTGAATTGGTGTTAAACAATTTTGTATACTATGAAGGAGAGTATTACCACCAGTCTTCTAGTATTGCCATGGGCACAGCCTGTCCCTCATTGTATGCCAATGTTGTGCTGGCCATGTGGAAGAAAAAAGTGATGTTCAACCCCCACTTCCATTCATTGGTACATGGTTATTTTAGGTTCCTTGATAATGTGCTTATCCTTTGGAAAGGCATATTAGAACAGCGGCAGCAAATCCATACCCTTTGGAAAAATTCTACATGTTTTCTTAAGTTCACCTACTCTCATGGTGTTAACAGGATTAACTATTTGGACATTTTCTTAGAAATGAAACATGTTAATGAATGTTATTCCAATAGAATTTTTAGGAAGGAGACATTCTCTAATGCTTATTTACACCTTGACAGCTGCCACCCCTTTCACCAAAAAAGGTTAGTCATCAAGGGCCAGATGGTTAGGCTCCCAAGAATAATATCTGATGACAGTAATTTTGATAATGAAATTAGACATTTGATTGGAATGTTTGTAATCTGACTTGCAGCAACTAACACTTCTAGCACCTTCTTAAGATTTAGCTCAGAGTACACTCTTAAGTTACCAGCTTTGAATTCACTTTCATCTGCTTTGTATGTCTTGATCTTTTTATATTGAGAAAGGTCAACATTGCTTGGTTTATTTCTCTTGCAACACAGTTTATAAAATGGTATTAAAACAGGACTTTTTCTTTTCTTTTTTAAATGTTTATTAAAAACGTAGCAAATTTACTCTATTTACAGAGAAAAAAGCTAATCATTTCTTCAGATAGTGATATAAAGTCTGATGTCTGGCAGTTGGCACAGGGGGTTAAGGCTATGAGCTATAGCTCTCCTTGACAGGATTTGATTCCCTCATATGCATACTGCGCAACCTTGAGTAAGTTAAAAAAAAAAACAAAATGGAAAAGGGACCAAACCAACTGTTTAACAGAATAAATAAAATAAGAACTTTTGCCTACATTCAAATATGCATTTACTTCATCAGAGTGATTGTGTCTGCTATTCATGATGCTGTTAAATACAGAAGGACAACCAATCACAGACAAGACAGTGCACATTGCAGGGCAATGAAATGAACACTGGGGAGATGGGAATTGTAGTATATTGTATACATGAATAATATGTGGATAAAATTAATTACGAAAACCCATTGTAAATATATAATTATAAATATTGTAATAAGTACATGAATAAGTACTAAAATCACAATGAAATAGCTGAAATTGTTTGTTAGAAGTCCAAACTTAAAATATTTTGCTGCCGGCAAAGTCAGAAAACTTGTTGAACAAGGTCCACTTAAAAGAAAAAGTACCTTTATTCCACACCCCGATTCATGGATTTCTGTTTTTGATAACATTTTTGAACAAGAATTTAGGAAGTCTTTTTGTCACAAGAGACCTTTCTATGATAATTTAACTTACAAGGAGAAAAAATGTCTACAAACCTTTATGTATGACAAAAGTTTGCATATCGTGAAACCTGATGGGAGGGGGAGGTTGTGGTCATGAATAGTTGTGATTATTATTCTAAAATGTTTTCATTACTATCTAATGGTGATGCATATACCAGGGTGCCACTTGATGAAATTTCTATTGCATATGCCAAGATGGATTTTATTTTACTAGATATGGTTAAGACGGGGCATATTAACCATGAAGAGCGGGAATATCTTTATGTTAGTAAGCCAAAGATAGCATCCATATTTGATAATCCAGAAAAAACACAAATGTATTGCTGATCCCCTGTTGAGGCCCACTGTGTCAGCTAAGGGGTCTAAGATAGAGACATTGGTGAAATATGTGGACTATAAATATAAATCCATTTTAGAAGCTGAGACTTACATTTTAAAGGACTCTTGGCATCTTTTGCAAATATTAGACACACCGTAATGTAATGATGATGACATCTTTGTCACTGTAGATGCCATGGACGTCTTCCCAGTTATCCCTCATGATGTCAGAATACAATGTTTTTTCAACTTTCTTTATGAATATACACACTTGTCCACTCATGCTGTACATGTCGCTACTACCATCCTTGAATTGGTGTTAAACAATTTTGTATATTATGAAGGAGAGTATTACCACCAGTCTTCTAGTATTGCCATGGGCACAGCCTGTCCCTCATTGTATGCCAATGTTGTGCTGGCCATGTGGAAGAAAAAAGTGATGTTCAACCCCCACTTCCATTCATTGGTACATGGTTATTTTAGGTTCCTTGATGATGTGCTTATCTTTTGGAAAGGCATATTAGAACAACGGCAGCAAATCCATGCCCTTTGGGAAAATTCTACATGTTTTCTTAAGTTTACCTACTCTCATGGTGTTAACAGGATTAACTATTTGGACATTTTCTTAGAAAAGAAACATGTTAATGAATGTTATACCAATAGCATTTTTAGGAAGGAGACATTCTCTAATGCTTATTTACACCTTGACAGCTGCCACCCCTTTCACCAAAA
The DNA here is from genome assembly GCF_019279795.1 of Protopterus annectens. NCBI lineage: Eukaryota > Metazoa > Chordata > Ceratodontiformes > Protopteridae > Protopterus > Protopterus annectens. The sequence continues at coordinate 32,697,584 of NC_056750.1, forward strand.
AAGGTTAGTCATCAAGAGCCAGATGGTTAGGCTCTCAAGAATAATATCTGATGACAGTAATTTTGATAATGAAATTAGACATTTGATTGGAATGTTTGTTATGAAGGTTTACCCTTTACAGCTGCGCAACAGAATAAAAAATGAAGTGGTTAAACATCGTATTGACTGCTTTTCACCTATTTTGTGAATCAGGCCAGCTCCTTCTGATGTTATTGTGGACTTTACTGAAGGCACTGATATTACGAATTTTGACAGGCCCACCCCTATTTTTTCAATCCCATACAGTATGGATGTCTTTTTTTTACACCAACATTATTAGATTATTCTGGAATGTAGTTTTTCTAGTGAAGTTAAGAAACTTCTAGGTGCTACTCCAGTGATTGTTTTTTTCCAAGGGTAGGAATATGTAATCCTTTTTGGAAGTGCCAGGTAGTAGAGATATTTTAAAGAGGGCACATGGATCAATGCACAAATGTGGAGCTTACAAATTTTGCAGGTTTATTAATGATGGTCCCTATGTTTTAGTGGAGAATTTTGCAAGAACTATGTCTAGTCCTGGGAGGTGTGACTGCAGTACCTCCCTTATAGTTTATCTTGCCACATGCAGTTCTTACACTGTTTTCTATATTGGGAAAACAATTAGAAAGCTAAAAAAAAAAGTAATAATTCAGAAGCATGTCTATGACATTAAACATAGGAAAACAACAAATGCATTACACAGGCATACTACTGACTACCCGAATTTTAAAAAGTTTAAATTTTTTATCATTGATAGGGCAACAGCTGCCAGTTTTAGTGCAGATGTTGACAATCTAATTGAGTGTAAAGAACTATACTGGCAGCTAAAGCTTAATGCTTCATCAGCACCGGGTATCAGTGACAGCATTTCCATTGCTTATATATTAAAAAAAGAGCTGCAATGGTGTAATTATAGCAGCACCAATCTATTTCACTTGGTTAATCTACATTTATTTATTTATTTTTAAGTATTTATAAACACTGTTAGTGGAATGCATTTAGAAAATTGCACTTCATATGTTCAACAACACATACTCCTATTTCATTATGATTTTAGTTCTCATTCTTATATTTATTACAATATTTATAGTTATATATTTGTAATTTTTGCAATGGGTTTTTGTAATGAATTTTATCCACATATTATTCATGTATGCAATATATTACAATTCCCATCTAACCATTGTTCGTGACATCACTCTGTAATGTGCACTGCATTGTCTGTCATTGGTTGTTTTTCTGGATGTAACAGCGTCATCAATGGCAGACACAATCACTCTGATGAAGTCTATGCATATTTGAATGTAGATGAAAACACTACATTTTTATTTATTTTATTTCATTTATTCTATTAAACGGTTGGCTGCAGTGTTTATTTGGTCCTTTTTCCATTTTGTTTTTTTATGTTCTGCTTATCCTTGTGACCTTGAGAAAGTTACTTAACCAGACATTGCTCCTGGGTCACGCCTGAAAAGGAACTGTTTGTCCAGTGGATCTACCTGGTTAACAAGCTGGTGTTATTATTATTATCACAATTATTATGACAACAATAACACAAATTATACTAAAGATAATAGTTGGATTATTTAACTTTTCACAATGTTCCATAATTAAGATGCCTAATTTGTTCTAACAAAGTTCAAACGACTATTTAAGGATTGCAGTCTTATTGAGTTATTTTCTTTTTTTACATAAACTAGCAGCAAGCACTAAAAAGTCTTTAAACAAATATACTGAATCAGATTTCCATTTCTTAATATTACTTTAAACTAAGAACCAAAACATCAAAAATAAACTCCAGGAGCTGGAAGAAAGGAACACAACCACAGCATGGAAAGGTTTTTCATAAAAAACAGTTAAGCACTTTTGTCAGGATATAACCAAGACTTCTGAAGAAGTTGTATCCTGATGAAAGCACTTAAAAGTTTTTTATTAAAATCTGATTTATATTTCCATGCTGTGGTGGTGCTCCTTTCTTCCAGTTCCTGGAGTTTTTCTTAGTATTACATTTTTGGCAACAACTAAAAGGCTCCAAAACAATATATATTGTTTATAATTAACATCTCTTAGAACAGGTACATTCATTAAAACTGTTTTTCCTTTTTAATGTAATTATTTGATCACAATCTCTTAAAATATTAATATCATTCCAATAAGCTTTTACTTTGTTAAACTTTAGAAATATGTGAGTACAATCTGCTTTAACCATTTTTTTACATTTCCAACAGCTTGAAGTATCCATGCTAGTAAATCTGGAAATACTATAAGGAACTATGAACTTTCTGTGCACATATTTCCATATGCAGAGTTTCCAGTATAAACTGGATGATGCTGAATCAACCAACATCAGTAGTAAAGTCTTATTCTCCTCATCAATCAACTCATTAAGTTTACTAAATTCTCAAAAACTCCAATGACCTTTGTCAAAGTTATTATTATTATTCACAATCTGCTCATAAATTATAGAAATATTCTTTTTATTTGAACTTTTACCTTAGATAATAGAGACCATATATTCAAGTACAGACTTCTGCTCATCATTATTCAAAATTACTCAACAACTGTTAGATCGTTCAATAACACAGGGTATTAATAAACTATGCGATGCATCCAATTTGTATTTTCTCAAAATATTTCCTGCTGACATTACAGTGCTTTTAACTAAACAATTGTACTACAGTAGAATGTTATATTTCAAAGTATTTCCGTATCTTTATCATTTTGTTTTTTATAAATATTGTTGTATAGGTTATTGGTAAATTAAGAAATTTCTAATTTTTGATTGCTGGAATTTTATATATATAACTTCTGAAAGTCCTTAATGTTGTCTTTGTGTAGATAGAGTCTAATTTTATTCAATATAGCTTTCATCAATATTATTTTTTAACAACCATAGAAAGTATTATTTACGATTTCCAGTTTACTAAAACCAAGACCCTTATAGGATTATTTATCTGTTTATGCATGTTTTCCATTGAAATGTGTGATGAGAATCTACCCATAATATAATCTCATTAAATAATTCTGCTAATAAATATGATTCTAAGTTCATCAAATGTATTCCACCATGCCCCCAAAGCCTAATATGACTTTTATACAAAAGTTTTATTCACATATGGTGCCGTAAAAAGAAATTCAAGTTTTTTTTTCCATTTTTCTTTATCAGTAGTTTTTCAAGTGATACTGCAAACTGTTGCAATAAATATAATATATTTGGTAATATCATCTTGATAAGAATTAATCTTTCTTCAAAGTTAAAAACTTCTCATTCTAATGTTTAGTTAGCTGAACCCCTTCTTCAATAAGATTTGTGAAATTAGTATTTATAATTAAAATTCTATCAGAATTAATTATTATACCTAAATGTTTAATTTCTTGTTTTCCCAATTATATTTGTACTTGGCTTTTACTAAGGGACTGATTTGTTCTTTTATTAGGATGGGTGCAATTTTATTACCATGTAATTTCATTGGTGATATTAATTGGAATAGATACATTTCTTTACTCAAGTTATATGTTCAGTTGTTTATGTCTCCTGCTGTTAAGATATCATCTGCAAAAATCAGAAATTGTCAGCTATCTTACAAATCCTAATTTTAATTAGTTCTAATGCATTTTGCTCTAAGTTCAATAACTAAAGCAAGCATCAAAGATGAAAGTGGGTATCCCTGCTTTGTCCCTTTATTAATATTAAAAATCCTTAGGAAATGTATGATCCTATTTTAATGCAAGCTTTAGAGTCTATATATACATTTCAAATTATACTAATAAATTCTTCTCGAAATCAAAATATTGTGACAGTTTTAAGTAAATAATTCCAGTCACCTGAATCAAATGCTCTTTCAATATCCAAACTAATTCATGCTTTTTATTCATATTTTGGCTATGTCTATATACTCTTTTAGTATTATCATGGGTTAGTTTATTAATAATTAAACAAAAATTTACCATTACAAAAATTTCTTCTAGCCCTGGAAATTGTATTGTTTGCTAGTAATTATAAAACACAGACTTTCAAAATTAGTCTATTAATTACTGTTTTACCTATGTCTCCCTTCTCATTTCCACTCCTCATTCTTAACCTCTTTCTCCTACCCACACCCATTCCCTTGCACTCACACTGTTCTAAGGCCCTCCCTTATCTCTCCTACCCGCATTCATCTCCTTGCACTTATGGTATTCTAAAGCCCTCACGTACTTTACTCTTATCTCAGAGCACTGCCTCAAGTAGCTCTCACCTGCACCCATTGTTCCATACCCTACCCTCCGGACATAGTCCCCTCCACTTATACATTACCGCTCTCCCAGCTTTTTCACTCTTACTCATGTCCTATTTTTTCCTAACCCCTCTCCTCTTTATTCTCTCTTTTTTTAAGTTATTATATCCACATCTACAAACCCAAAGACCAACCCTGCCTGAAACTACCTGCAGTCAAGACCCTTCATGGGTGCCTCTGTCTGCTTTGGTGTGCATTAAGTATGTACTGCTACATTCACTTGGTAAGCTAAGACTGTTACATACTGTTGCTCTTCTGTTGGCTGCACCCATTGTCGGCTGCTTCTTACACACCTTGGATCACTCCCTGTTTCTCCATCTACCCTATTCTCCCCCCTCTCCTATCATTGTCTAACTACTCATCCTTCTAAGCCCCCTGTCTGATGTACCACCTCTGCCCATCTCTGTTTCTCCCACCCTGGATAGATCATCCGGCATTTTCTCTGTTTGACTGTCTATTGCCTGTTTCTGCACTCTGTCCTGCTACCTCTTTTCCTACAGAATCACTGTGAATAACTCCTGTGAGTAACATTACCTCCTATTCTGCCTTCTCCACTCCCCCTTCTTCCAAACGTACCTGCAGTCTTGATTGTTTCTGTTGATTTCTCCATGTGGGTGCAGCCCCGCTCTGCTCACCCTTGTTCTGCTCGGGGTCAATCTGCTCCCCTACACTATCCCCATTCTCACCCACCCCCCGCTTCAGTTACACTTATTCTATCCTGTCCCACCCCTTACTATCTGATTCATCCACTCACAACCACTTCCCGCCTCCAATCAACTACACCACTTCCTGTCTCTAAACAACTCCTCATCCACCTATTCTACTACTCTCCTCACTTACATAAATTCAACATATATTCTTTACCATTCCACTTCTTATATGTCTCTCTGTTCTAACTTCCTTTAACACTAACCTTTCCCATCTTTACATATGTTCTACCTCTTGTATCACTGAAACTCTTCCTACCACTCACTATTTTACCATCTCCCCATCTCTCTTCAGCTTCTCCATAAACTGCTTTCACAAACTAACCTTCGTTCAGAACTATCATCTCTCCTGTAAATCCAAATATAAATTATACAACCTACACTTACTGCTAACTCCTCTAGCATTCTTTGCCATTAACATACTCCTCCCTGGAAACATCCACCCTAATCTTGGCCCCCCTACATCCTTAATTGCCACATTAACCCACAGAAGAAATCTGCCATTGCTTCCATATATATCCCCCCAGTAATAATATCCCAACCTTTGAAAACATCCTGGCCTAGTTTTCCCACAACATACACTATGAAACCCTCATCCTTGGAGATGTCAACATTGACTAGTCCAAACTTACAACTGACTCTCTATAAAGTAGTATCAACCTACAGGGATTCCATCAACTGATTACATCCCCCACCCGCCTGCAAAAAAACTCTTCTTCAAGCTCTAGTATTGACTGGATCCTCACTAACTCCCCCAACCTCTACCACAGCCCAACTACCCTACCAGTCTCCATAAGTGATCATCTTCCTACATCCATCCTAAGACACTCTGCTTAACTATCCAAATCTCACTTTTATAGAGAGTATCGAACACTCACTAACTTTAGCATCACTCAGTTTAACTCCATACTGTCTAGTATTGACCGGTCTATCCTCAGGCAGATTCACCTTGATGATGCAGTGATTAAATTTAATAGCATTTTCTTAGACACTCTCAACTCCCTTGTCCCCTCCAGGAGAATTAGAATTAAATCTAACTATGCTCCCTGGCTTTCTAAGGATACTAGGTCTCTTATGCGCAAACAAGATCGTGCTTGGAAAGCCTGGGTTAAAACAAAAGAATTACCCCTGCTACAAAACTACAAAGAACTGCATAATCTCATCAAAAAACAAGCCAATAATGGCAAAAAGTCATACTACAGCTCTCCCCAAATCAATTGCAAATCCAACCCATGTAAATTCTGGTCTACCCTTAACAAAATCCTCTGTCCAGGTTCTCCTTCCAACCCCTCCCCCTTCCCAAATAACACTCCTCTTGAAATTGATACACTCCTCAATAAAGACTTCATTGACACTGTCCAAAAGCTCATACCACCTACATTCAACACATCTACTCCCCCACCCATTCTACCCCACTCAACAAAAACCTCTTCTCCTTTCAACCTGTACCTATTTCCTACATTAAGTCACTTCTACTGAAGCTTAAACCCTGCTCTCCCTCCATGGACAATCTCCCTCCTATCTTACCCAAACTAGCTGCTGAATCCATAGCCTATCCTGTATCCCTGTTAATCAATAGATCCATTCAAGAATGTACAGTGCCTTCCATTTGGAAAACCTTCTTCACCATCCCGTTGCACAAAGGGGGGAACTCTACTGACCCATCTCACTATAGACCTATTGCCATCCTTTCCCCTCCCTCTAAAATACTTGAAAAATGCATGCATACACAGCTTCTCAACTATGTCCTCCAAAAAATCCTTCTTACTCCCACTCAACATGGTTTCCAGACAAACCATAGCACAGCCACTGCCCTCCTATCTTTCACTCACACTGTTGCTGAAGCCCGTGACAATAACCAACTCATATCCTATCTCTTCCTTGACCTCTCCAAAGCTTTTGTCACTGTATCTCACCCCTTACTCCTATCTAAACTAGCTAATCTCAATCTATCTGCTGCCACCCTAGCCTGGTTCTCTAGCTACCTCTCTTGTAGGCAACAATTTGTCAGATGGCTCCCTTCCCGTTCACCCTCCATTCCAGTTCTATTCAGTGGTTCCCCAAGGTTCCATCTTAGGTCCCCTCTAGTTTAACATCTTCACTAATGAACTTCACACAGCCTACAAACAATCCTCCCTGATTCAATATGTAGATGACTTGACTGTCATCTCCTTCAACAGTAATAGCTCTGAACTCCATACTCTAACCCAAGACACCTTTCTATCCATTGAAAGGTGGCTGTCTGACAATCTACTCATCCTAAACCCTCCAAAAAAACCAAACACTAGCTTTTTCTTCCTCGTTCTCTCTCTCATCATAAACCCACCTTTGCTATCACATCCTCCAACACCATCATTCAACGTGAACCCCACACAAAGCTCCTTAGTGCCATCATTGAAGATGAACTTAAATTTAACTTACATATACTCCAATGTATAACAAAACTCACCAAAAACTTGGCTTGCTCTATCGTAACAAAGCATTTGAAACTTCAGTCCTTTCCCTGGCTCATGTTCTTCTCCTCCTCTCCCTTCACTATGCTGCCCCTGTCCTAACTAACATTCAGTCCACAAATCTGTCCAAACTCCAACAAACATGCCACAAAATAGCTAGATTTATCAACAACTCTCCTTACAACTCCCATCACTGCATTGCACTCAACTCTCTCCAATGGCTCGAACTCCCCCAACAACTCCTCCTATCTCAATTTCAAATACCCTCTATATTATACAAACCCTCATCCTGCCCAGCTATCTCCTCCCTAGTATCCACCTATAACCCCTCTCAGACCCTCCGAACCTCAAACCAGCAACTCCTAGATATTTATCAACCAAAGAAAAATGTAGGCAAATTACTATATAAATGCACAATGGCCCAAGCATGGAATAAACTCCCTACACACTTACGCTCCATTATCCAACCATTAGTCTTTTAAAAAGAACTCAAACTTCATCTACTTAACAGCAAGACCTGCCCCTGTCCGGACCCCACCTAACTCCAGCACACTCTTGTATTTCACTCTCACAACACCTAAACATGTATCAGTATGTATATGAACTAGTCTCTCCCCATCATTAACTATCCTTCTTGGGGTTTGTCTTGTTCAGCCAGACCTCTTGCTACTGATAGCCCTACTTGCTCTATTTTGTATATATTGTACATAGCTAATTGTTTTGTTATGATGCGTATGTAACTTACAGTTATTTTTCTTGATGTTCTGTAGTTTTAATTGTGCTATCCTGGAGTGTGAATTTTTATTTGCTGTAAGCTGTCTGTAACTGGAGTTTTCTCCTTGGGTCTCCATTGGTAACAGGCTCCTGGCCCAGCTAGACTAACCCGGTTAACAAATGTCAATAAATAAATAAATAAATCACTATAAGAATCTAGCATAACTCTTTATTGCTTCTATAACTATCACTCTAAGTAGAATAAATAAACTTTTTCATCTGTTAAGAACAAACATAAACTTGCAAAACTCATAAACTTAATTATGAGATATAAAAACATAACAAATGTAAGTATTTTCTCCATGTAGTAGGATGACATATCATAGAAGACATGTCTGGAAATCTAATAACTGAACATGGTTAGAGCACTCAGTTTCACTGAAAATATATTTCTGAGAATGGCAAAATACAGTGTGGTTAGAACACACAATATCAGTGGGCAGATTCCCTACGGTAGACCAAAACCTCAGAAGATCGACAATCACATCACCGATGCCAGAAGACCGACGGAGCAGATAACTGACAACTTGTAATCCCGACAGCAAAAACACCGACATGGGAAACGTGTGAGCGCGACTCGGTAAGTGCTCGATTTAGGGTTAGGGTGCAACTAAGGTGAGTGTGTGATAGTGAGGGACTTAGGGTTAGGGTGCGGGTAAGGTAAGTGTGGGATAGTGAGGGATTTAGGGTTACGGTGTGGGTAAGGTGTGTGTGCAATAGTGAGGGATTTAGGGTTAGGGTGCGTGTAAGGTAACTGTGTGATAGTGAGGGACTTAGGGTTAGGTTGCAGGTAAGGTAAGTGTGCGATAGTGAGGGACTTGAGGGTTACGGGCGGATTAAGTGAGTTAGGGTTAGGGTGCGGGTAAGGTAAATGTGCAATAGTGACGGACCTTAGGGTTAGGGTTTGGGTTAAGGTTAGTGCATAGATAGTTGTGTGTAAGGTGTAGTGTAGGTTTTTAGGTTGTTGGTGTGCTTGTGTTGTGTATGTGTTGTGTGGAACAGCAAATTTTTTGTTTTGTTAACTGTCGGGATTGTGGTTTGTCGGGAATGTGAACTTTTCTGTTTTTTGCGGTTTCGTTCTTGTGGTGTTGTGGTTGTCGGTGTTGTGTACTGTCGGTTTAGTGTGGTAGACCCTAGTGGGCACATGTCTGGTAATGTTGTAATGTTATGAAGAAAGACCATCAAGCATATTTCAATAAGTTCAAAAAAAAAAAATTTTAATAACTGCCTGATGATATCATAACAGAATGAAGTTAGAATGCACAGAATCAATGTACATATGTCTGATAAAAATCTAGCCTCACTGAGCAAGTGTCTGGTAATAACAGAGTACAGTTACAGAACCCAGCATTACTGAACAAATGTGTAATATTTTCATAATACAATAAGATTAGAATACTCAAGGACAGTAAACATGTGCTTGGTTATGTCATAAGATGTTGAGGTTAGAACTCTTAGCATCAGTGAGCATGTGAGTGATGATGTCATTACAGATAGAGGGTGCAATGTTTGGCTACACTGAACATGTGTCTGTTAACAGCATATGTGTCTGATAATGGTGAGACTCTATAAAGCAAGAACGCACAGCATCACTGGACCTGTATTAAATAATGCCACAAGAACATGAGTCTGCTAATGTCACAGCAAAGTGGAATGAAAACACTCAGCATCATGGACATTTGTCTGATAAACAAATCAGTGAAGCTGGAACATACAGTATCATTAGACAAGTGTCCAGTGGTGTCATAACACAATGAGGTTATAACACTCAGCATCAGTGAACATGAGTCTGGTAATGTCACAATACAATGAAGTTATAACATTCAGCATCAGTGAACATGAGTCTGGTAATGTCACAATACAATGAGGTTAGAACATCTGGCATCACTGAATATGTGTCTGGTGATGTCATAATACAATTATATTAGAACATCCAGCATCACTGAATATGTGTCTGGTGATGTCATAATACAATTATATTAGAACATCCAGCATCTCTGAATATGTGTCTGGTAATGTCATAATACAATTATATTAGAACAACCAGCATCACTGAATATGTGTCTGGTGATGTCATAATACAATGATGTTAGAACAGCCAGCATCACTGAATATGTGTCTGGTAATGTCATAATACAATGATGTTAGAACATCCAGCATCACTGAATACGTGTCTGGTAATGTCATAATACAATGATGTTAGAACATCCAGCATCACTGAATACGTGTCTGGTAATGTCATAATAAAATGATGTAGAATAGCCACCATCACTGAATATTTGTCTGGTAAAGTCATAATACAATGATGTTAGAACAGCCAGTATCACTGAATATGTGTCTGGTAATGTCACAATACAATGAGGTTATAACATTCAGCATCAGTGAACATGAGTCTGGTAATGTCACAATACAATGAGGTTATAACATTCAGCATCAGTGAACATGAGTCTGGTAATGTCACAATACAATGAGGTTATAACATTCAGCATCAGTGAACATGAGTCTGGTAATGTCACAATACAATGAAGTTATAACATTCAGCATTGGTGAACATGAGTCTGGTAATGTCACAATACAATGAGGTTATAACATTCAGCATCAGTGAACATGAGTCTGGTAATGTCACAATACAATGAGGTTATAACATTCAGCATCAGTGAACATGAGTCTGGTAATGTCACAATACAATGAAGTTATAACATTCAGCATCGGTGAACATGAGTCTGGTAATGTCACAATACAATGAAGTTATAACATTCAGCATCGGTGAACATGAGTCTGGTAATGTCACAATACAATGAGGTTATAACATTCAGCATCAGTGAACATGAGTCTGGTAATGTCTCAATACAATGAAGTTATAACATTCAGCATTGGTGAACATGAGTCTGGTAATGTCACAATACAATGAGGTTATAACATTCAGCATCAGTGAACATGAGTCTGGTAATGTCACAATACAATGAGGTTATAACATTCAGCATCAGTGAACATGAGTCTGGTAATGTCACAATACAATGAGGTTATAACATTCAGCATCAGTGAACATGAGTCTGGTAATGTCACAATACAATGAGGTTATAACATTCAGCATCAGTGAACAAGAGTCTGGTAATGTCACAATACAATGAAGTTATAACATTCAGCATCGGTGAACATGAGTCTGGTAATGTCACAATACAATGAGGTTAGAACAGCCAGTATCACTGATTATGTGTCTGGTAATGTCATAATACACTGATGTTAGAACAGCCAGCATCACTGAATATGAGTCTGGTAATGTCACAATACAATGAGGTTATAACATTCAGCATCAGTGAACATGAGTCTGGTAATGTCTCAATACAATGAAGTTATAACATTCAGCATTGGTGAACATGAGTCTGGTAATGTCACAATACAATGAGGTTATAACATTCAGCATCAGTGAACATGAGTCTGGTAATGTCACAATACAATGAGGTTATAACATTCAGCATCAGTGAACATGAGTCTGGTAATGTCACAATACAATGAGGTTATAACATTCAGCATCAGTGAACATGAGTCTGGTAATGTCACAATACAATGAAGTTATAACATTCAGCATCGGTGAACATGAGTCTGGTAATGTCACAATACAATGAAGTTATAACATTCAGCATCGGTGAACATGAGTCTGGTAATGTCACAATACAATGAGGTTATAAGACTTAGCATCACTGAACGTGAATCTGGTAATGTTACAACATAAGTAGGTTACAACACTTTGCATTCTAATGCATATCTAGGTACATAACTTACAGCAAGTGATTTTATTTAAATATGTGAGATCTTCCTTCAGTCCATTGACTGTACAATGAACTCTAAAAATGTACAGTGATATCACAAGGAATTCACACCTGCCAGACATATAGCAGAAATGTAAAAAAAAAATCAAAGATACATTAAAACAAATAAACCTGAAAAATTGGAAGGGTCAGAGAACTTGTACATTTTTCCCTGCTCTTCAGTTGATATGCAAATTAATAACAATCTACAAAAACATGACTTTTCAAAGGGTATAGAATAGATGATCTAAGCATGTTTTTTTTTCAAATACAAAAGTTTTGCATTGCCTCTGATTTAGTCAATCTAAATGGCAAAAACATAAGCCAGAATGAAGCTTGCAGAACAAACTGAGTTATGCTTGTGATTTCCCTGTCTTTAAAAATGGGTCTATATTACAACATCAAAAGTTCAGAATTTCGAACGCTCACATGAAAGGAAATTCAGGAACTCGATGCTGTTATTTTTTAATCGCAGTACAGTGAAGATTGGAATATTTGCCCTGTCCTCACTGTAATGCGATCGCGGAGTTGGAATATATATTTAGTGGGGGGGGGTGCAGTCCCCCACAATAGCGATTTCAAGTTCTTGAATTTCTGCTCATGTGAGCATTTGAAATTCTGAACTTTTGACGTTTTAATATAGACCCTTAAAAACTATTGCATTTATACAAATAAATGTCAGTCATAAGTGCAGTCACTAGCAGCTTGAGTTGGCAACAATAACTCTTTTTCCAAGTCCAACTTATGACCATTTTACATAATTATTAATTAACAATAGTCAGAGGTATATAACATAACTAAACTAAACAACAGAGACACTTTCATGCATTTGTGATGTTTGTTTACTGCCTGGAGTCTTCCCTGATGATATCAGTATGTCCAGCTTCTGCTGCGTGCTTCACTGATGAGGCTTCACCTACCGAATTCACCTTGAGATGTTGGTGGAATTTACATCCTTTATCTAAGTATTAATTTGTATTTCTTCTAGCTCTTGTTAGGTATGGGCAGGATTTAAACAAGAAAATAGCTGTAAGAAATTTAAAACTTTAAAACTGGCAATACAGAGCTTACACAACTAAATATATCTGTTGAAGCACTTCTAAAATCACAATACCAAGGTATCTCTTCCAAAACAAAACAAATATTAGTAACAACTATATATCAAAGACTAAGAGATAGAACTAAATATAAAACATACCACCACCCAAAACCAAATTTCATTTAATTCTTTAGAATAAGAGAAATACAAACCAGATTATGAAGAGAGAAACAGAGAAACATACACTACCTCTTAGCTCATGCCTTTCTCTCTTTCTCCTCTATTATAAGCACACTATTGTTATAACCTGACTTACATATATGTATGTGTGTGTGTGTGTGTGTGTGTGTGTGTGTGTATATATATATATATATATATATATATATATATATATATATATATATATATGGCTCTCTATCACATTGCTTAAAGTTCAAATCTCTGAAGACGATATGGCCGAGACCATATTGCCGAAGATTTGAATTGCTGACAATTGTGTATTGGGATCACCGTATAGTGCAGAACTCGGGATTTGCCATTTTCCTCACCGTAGTGCAATCAAGCAGTTGGTATATCTAAGTTGTAGGGGGTGTGGGGGTGCAGGGGGGCTTGCCCCTGTACAAAAACATACAGGTAAGTTGTTCTGTGTTTTTATCACTTTTTCGGCAATTCAAATATTCGGTGATATGGTCTCAACCATATCATTTTCAGAGATTTGAACTGTCGGCGAAGTGATAGTGATCTATATATATATATATATATATATATATATATCTATATATATATATATATATATATATATATATATATATATATATATATATGGAGTCACTTCATAATCTCAAAATACTGAAATCTCGAATTTCAGTTTTTCGAGACCATGAAATCGAATCCACACAACACCGAAACAGCAAAACTGTAAAGCCCAAAACCACGAAATTCAAAACACCTAAAACACAGCACACACCAGACCACGATAAACCACAACACCCACACCACAACATAAACAAACAAAACAACACACATCCACAAACCTACAGCACAAATAAGCAGGGGGGCAAGCCCCCCTGCATCCCCCACACCCCCCTACTTATATATACTAACTCCGAGATCGAACAAACAGTAAACAAAAGCAAACACACACACACACACACACACACACACACACACACAAACACACATTCTATAGTCCCTCACACACACATCACACATATCAGCACACTCACATACACTCAATCTCCCACCCAAAACCCTTACAAAACACTCACTTACCTGACATAACAACTAAATCCACACACAGCACTGCACACCATCCAAATACAATCCCGGACATTACGTAGCATAAAGCCATAACCGCGAATTCGAGATATTCAAATTCGCGATTATGCACTTTCGCTATTTTCAGATTTCAAATTTATAGTCTCGAGATACTGAAATTCTACATTTTATCATCAAACATGTAAATGTCATAGTTTAATCTGTTAATCTTGTGGTATCACTATAAGATGTAGGTTTTTTTATATAGTTATTATTTATATAGTGTAGGAATTAATACTCTTTATATAGGATTTATTTTGCCACTCTGTATTTTTTAGGTCATACAAGTAAGTGATATCGACATTTTGTGTACATTCTTTATGGTGATCGCAATACAGTTTGGTTAGGAAATTAACTTTTTCCCGCTGTAGTGCGATCTCGGAGTTGGTATATTTAATTTATGAGGGGTGTGGCGTGCAGGGGGGCTTGTCCCCCTGCAGAAATGTAGTAAAAAGTGTGTTTGTTAGGTTGGAGTTGTTATAGGTGGAGAGGATGTTATCTACATGTGCTTTGTAGTTTTCAATGTTGTGATGCAAAGTTTCAGTGTTCTGTGTTTTCGATGTTATGAGTTTTAGATGTTTGGGTTTTCGATGTTATGTTCTGTTTTTGACATTCGATGTTATGAGATTTAGATGTTTTGAAGGGGAACCATATACAAATATATATATATATATATATATATATATATATATATATATATATATATTTATATAGGTATATATATATATATATATATATATATATATATATATATATATATATATGGGTCTACTACTTTACAACGAATTGTCACTTAACCGAAAATGAAAAGTAGAACCCCACTTCGGCAAAAGTACACTTTCACTGAAGTCTAGGCACCTGATCACCTCACAAATAAAACAAATATAACAAAAACATGCTTTTGCAGGGGGGTAAGCCCCCCTGCACCCTCCCACACCCCTACTTAATATACCAACTCCAAGGTCGCACTACAGTGAGGAAAAGGGAATATTCCCATTCCGTGCTGTATTGTGATCTCCGTAGTCAGTTTTTGAAGTTTCAGTACTTCAAACAAGTGGGTTCGTACAAGTGAAGTTCGAAGTACTGAAACTTTGACCAAAAACAGTAGACCCATATATATATATATATATATATATATATATATATATATATATATATATATATATATATATACATTTTTTTTTAGAGGTTCTCTTGTTCAATTCTAAGCTGGGCTACCTTCTGTGTGTAGTCTGCATGTCCTCCCTGCATTCATGTGGGTTTCCTCCGGGTGCTCCGGTTTCCTTCCATGTTACAAAGACATGCGTCTGGAGCATTTCTCCCTGGACTTCCTCTGAAAACTGGTTTTGTTCTAAGTCGGACTTTCCTGGTAAAGAAATGTTAATTAAAAAAGTAAAATAGTACTATATATATATATATATATATATATATATATATATATATATATATTTGGTAATGTTAACACTAATTTGTTAAATTGCTAATCTGCAGTGTATTCAATTTATAAGTAATATACTGCACTTATTCATTATATTGTAAATTAAAAATTAAATTACTGTACCGACTTTTTGTTTAAAAACACAGTCCTTTCACCTTTACTTACTTATAGAAATCCTGCTTATACCTAAAAAGTGAATATTAGGGATAGAACTATATTTGAATATGTATAAAAAGCATTCTCATTTGTTTTTTAGTTTATTGGATTTTATGTTGATTTTCCATAGGTTCATAGGTTCATAGGGTGGTACTAGGCTATCGTCCCTAGGGCCTATAGAAGCCTAGCCATAACAATTCCCTGGTTATTTCTTCCCACACTATTTACTTCCCTAGACCCCTGTCTAGCAGGGCAACTGACGTGATCCCAGGGCATTTTTCTCCCTCTGTCTCTTTAGTGATGCTGCTTTCCATACCAGATCCTTAGTGAAGTTAAAAGATTTGTTATTTTGGATGAATGCTGTTGTTCTTCCACTGAGTCAAATATTATACCTTACCATCATGTAAACATCATGCAAACATCTCAACACTTGCTGGAAATAGTAAATTGACTTTATGTCATTTATTTTGAGCTCCTTAAGTAATGTTAAAAAAAAAAGTTATGTACTCATCATAGTGTTCCATCTCCATTTTTATTCTTCCTAAACTGTTGGGTTTGGATTCGATCCTTCAGTCTGGCTCAGTCACTTTTTCTAGCTCTTGGAACACTGAAACTCTTGAGCCTTACCTATAATGCCCTAGTGATCTAACATACCTCAGATCTTGTTTCCTGCCCTTGAAACCAAAAAGTATTACAAAATGATAAATCAACCAAATCTGGGAATCAAACAAAGGAACAGCAGTTCCTTCAGCATTTAATGATCCTTCCAAAAGTCAAACAAGGATGGGATTGAGGAAAGGAAGTTGAGAAAGAATGAAAATGTACAACACAGATGGAACTTTATGGTGAGTACATAACTTTTTTATCTGATGTTGTCACATTTATTCATTCAACTGTTGGGACAGACTCCCCAGCTATCTGAATCCTGGCTGCTATTCCCCTAGAGACCAGATCCAACTTGTAATGAGAAATAAAAGTATGTGATTAGCCCAAATTTGTTTGCACAAATATCATGCAATGAAGATCTGGATAAAAGTTTTGAAGAAGTTGCCATATACCTGGTGGAATGAGTTTTTGGTAATTTTGGCAAAGACAAGTCCAATTTATCATAAGCAAAGGAAATACAGTCAGTTAACCACTTGACTAACATCACTTTAAAAACTGGTTTGACTAATTTTGAGTCTAAAAAAGAGGCAAACAATTGTTTTGATTTCCTAAATTTTTTGGTTCTATGTAGATAAAACCATAAATTTCCGTGATCATCCAAAAGAAATGTGGAAAGAAGACTGGAAGGTTGATAGTTAATATTGGATTCTGATACCACATTAGGAAGAAAGGAAGGATTGGTCCATAAGGATACTCTATCCTTAAGAAAAATCAAATAAGGAGGTTTGGATGACAGGGTCTGTAATTCTGATACTCTTCTAGCAGATGTAATGGCCACTAAAAAGATAGTTTTCCAGGTCAAGAATTTCAGTTCACACTTAGCTGCTGCTTCCAACGATGATTGTGTTAAAGTTTGTAAAACAATGTTCAAATCTCAAACAGGAGTGGGATATTTTAATGGGGGTCTACGTAGAAATGTTCCCCTTATAAAAGCTTTACAAAATTTGTAGGAGGCTAAAGATGAGTTACTTACACCTATATAAAAATTGGAAATGGCAGCTATTTGTGCTTTTACCGTAGAAGAGCTAGTGCCTTTATTGAAAATTGTGGCTAAAAATTCAAGAACTTTATAAACTGGTACTGAAAAAAGATCTATGTTTTTCTGCTGAGCCCAAAAAACAAATATTTGCTATTTACTTGTGTAAAGTTTTCCAGTGGCAGATTTATGGGATGATAGCAGAATGTGATGGACAGGAGAGGAGAGCCTGGGCAGTCTAGCAATCAGTGGAAGTAGAGAAACCATGTGGTCAGTTTTAGGCTTGAAATGTCTGGATGACTTGCATCTGTTGGATGAGGCAGTAGGTGTGGAGTTGGATCCAGAATCCATGAAGGATGAAGTAGATGAGGCCAAAATAAGGGAAAAAAAATCTGATGAGGCTAGTTAGGGGCAATGAGGATAACTGTACTCTTCAATCGAGATGATGGGATATGTATAAAGGAGACTGGGTGGCCAATCATGAAGTAGAGTACCCCTTGGTGACTCTTCTAGTGGGGTGATGAGGACAAAGAACCTGCTGCACTTGCTGTTGAGGGAAGATGCAAAGAGATCACAGCATTATTGTCCCCATTGATGGAAAATCCTTCCTTCAACCTCTATATTGAAAGCAGAGGCAATCCAGAGGGCTTGAGTGAAGTTTGGTATCCCACCTCTGACTCAGACAGTGACAGGCCTAACAAGAAAAAGAGTATATGGGATTAGTCCAGATAAAAATTACTGTAGCTAGCAGATCTAGGAGACTCTCTCTTTGATAGTCTGTCTGCAGGACGAATAAAGACACCTTCTTGAAGTCTCCAGTACTTCATTCAGTTAATCAGGTAGATGGATGAGAGTTCTTGTTCTAATACATTACATTCAACAGGTCAGTTATTTAAAGGCAGTTACAGACAATAGTGGAAGGGTTCATGGGAGCTGATTGGAGGAAAATCTGGGAGATGGAAAAACAAGGAGTCAATCCAAAAGCTTAGAGGTTAGTCTCTTATTTGAATATTCCTGAAAGACCTGTGAGGGTTTACCAGCTCTGCATCCTGTGAAACCTGATTCTTAGTTAAAACATTTTATTTTATTTTTATTTTGACCTTCTAACAAACAAAACATGAAAACACACTATGAGCTACAACTATAGAACTATACTTAAGAAAACACTTTCACCTGAGCTTCATCAGGTCCATCTATTAGAGTGGTTTACACTTTGATCATTGAAAATGCCTGCTTTTACGAAGCTATCACCAGACTTTGTCTATTTTGTAACACATGTAAATGAGAGGCTGCATCTGCATCAGTGGCGCTCATATTCCTTGCAGCCAAGTATGAAAGCTTTATTACGGAGCTTTTTCCAGTTTATCAATGTAATATGAGAGGCTGTGCCCACTTTTATGGGGCTCATTATTTCCTTACAAATAATATGACAGGCTAATATTCGCTTGTATAGCAAAAAGTTTACGCTGCCTGCTTATAAAAGGCTCATATACATGATTAACGTGACCAATCCCCCTTACATATACATGATTAACGTGACCAATCCCCCTTACATATACATGATTAACGTGACCAGTCCCCCTTACATATACATGATTAACGTGACTAGACCCCCTTACATATACATGATTAACGTGACTAGACCCCCCTACATATACATGATTAACGTGACCAGTCCCCCTTACATATACATGATTAGTGTGATCAGTCCCCCTTACATATACATGATTAACGTGAGCAGTCCCCCTTACATATACATGATTAATGTGACCAGTCCCCCTTACATATACATGATTAACGTGACCAGTCCCCCTTACATATACATGATTAACGTGACCAGTCCCCCTTACATATACATGATTAACGTGACCAGTCTCCCTTACATATACATGATTAATGTGACCAGTCCCCCTTACATATACATGATTAACGTGACCAGTCCCCCTTACATATACATGATTAACGTGACCAGTCCCCCTTACATATACATGATTAACGTG
Organism: Protopterus annectens; assembly: GCF_019279795.1. Taxonomy (NCBI): domain Eukaryota; kingdom Metazoa; phylum Chordata; order Ceratodontiformes; family Protopteridae; genus Protopterus; species Protopterus annectens. The sequence continues at coordinate 32,717,214 of NC_056750.1, forward strand.
ACCAGTCCCCCTTACATATACATGGTTAATGTGACCAGTCCCCCTTGCATATACATGATTAACGTGACCAGTCCCCCTTACATATACATGATTAATGTGACCAGTCCCCCTTACATATACATGATTAATGTGACCAGTCCCCCTTACATATACATGATTAATGTGACCAGTCCCCCTTACATATACATGATTAACGTGACCAGTCCCCCTTACATATACATGATTAATGTGACCAGTCCCCCTTACATATACATGATTAATGTGACCAGTCCCCCTTACATATACATGATTAATGTGACCAGTCCCCCTTACATATACATGATTAATGTGACCAGTCCCCCTTACATATACATGATTAACATGACCAGTCCCCATTCTTCTTCCTCCTGATGAAGACAGACCTTTTTATATGCAGGGGAGGAAGTCACTTAAAGCTACACAAGGTGATTCCCATTTTTTGAGCAATACATGCAGCCAGAGAAATAGCATACAGTGGAAAACAAGTCACAATGCAGATTTTTACAGAGCTCATGGATGTGCATAAGAAGGAGAAAAAAAGTAATTAAAGTTTGAGACCTCAGAATCTTTTGTGTAGGCTTTCTGTGCCCGTGGAATAAAAACCCACCAAGTGGTGAACTGCAGAGTATACAAAAACTTTTTAATAAACATAAGAATCTCAGATCTTTGAGCATAGGCAAAGTGTGCCTGTGGTGTAAAGAATATAGCAACATGGAGTGACGCCTTGAAACAACAATTTTCATTGTACTGCAGATTATAGAAATCTTGTTAAATGTAAGCCCAGTGACTAAAGTATTTGTAACTGGTTACTGTGGGGTAGCTGCAGTGAAAGGTGGAATGCTCTTGGTCCCAGAGCAAGGTTTTATGGTACACCAGTCCGGGGTCTTCACTGTCAAGCTTTTTTCTGAGTCTAGGAGTTACTGAGGGCTCTTCTGTTCAAATTCTTAGCACCAGTATTCTTGGCACCCAAAAGAAAGCCCAAGTCCCAAATCATAGTAGAAAACAAAACAAAACAAAAAAACACACATTTCAAACAACTGAAAGACAATTGTTTTAAGAAAAAGTCTGTTTAGGACTAATCTTCATTTACTCTTCCCTCATGTTATTTACAGCCTAGCCCAGTTTTTGTATCTTGGGGAATAATATGTAAATTCACTCCGAACTCCTAGTACTGAATTCACATCTTCCATGCCAAATATTTTCATAAATTTTTTTTCAAAAATCTACCCTCCTTAGTTATATTTTCCCTTCTGGGCCCCCAGACACATCTTCCCCACCTATAAGTAATATTCCCTGCTGAAAACTGATTATTTCTCTCAGAATTTTCTTACGCTCCAGTACAGTAGTTTTCAGTGGAATATAAATACATGTCAGCATAATCCTCCTTTCTTGCCAGTAGCCCTTAGTACTACAAATCTACCATTATTATCTTTTTTATTCTTTTCTATCGCTATTGGAGCTCCTCTTTTCCTTTGTCCCAGATATTCCACTGATTAACATCCTGAAAACCTTTCTTTATCAAATTCAGATATTCAGTTCTTTCCAAATGTATCTCTTGTAGGATAGCCATTTGCACATTACATTTTCAATATAGTTCACTAGTATTTCTTTTTTGTATATATCTGTGAGACCATTAACATTTAAAAATAATATCAAAAGGCTCATTATGTTAAAAGTTATTATTCCCACCTTTTATTTGTAACACTTTTTTGTTAAATATCTAGTTCCAGCTTTTGTGTTACATGCACACATTAATGTTTGGCAGGTTGACCTTTTATACAGTTGTTTCTTGTCATATCCATTTGAGCCTATGCACATCTTACATTTTTTTTTGTTTTATTGAAATCCTTCAAAAAAAAAACAAACAAAAAAAAAAACAAATGCACCTCCAATATATCCTAAAAACATATTAACTTACTATTAACACACAAAACTATGCACATCTTAAAATAATGCTTTACCTTCCTAATAGGAACAATTGTCCCAAACTGACAGCCACACTCACAAACTTGGGTTAACCTATAAAGAAAGTTATCCATGCTGAGATGCATGGTACAGACTATTAAGTACTGTCTGGTTTTGTTCTGTCCTTATTACTCTCCCAGAATGAGAAAGCACTTGAATGCTTTCTGAAAATGTTATATCCTAGACATTGAAAGAAAGCCACCAAAAGAAGGAAGTATTCTGTTTTTATTGCTCTTTATCAGATTGTCTCCATGCAAACATGAGAACAAGATACAGAGTTGCTTCTACAAGTATCGATTTATTCATTTATTTATTTGCTAGAGGACAGCTTTATTATATTCAATGCTCTTTTTTATTTATTTTTTTCCTCTTAAAACTTGTTACTAGATAAAGCCAAGAACCTTAATCCAGTCATTCCCCTTTGCAAGAATGAGAAAAATCACATCATCTTTTTCTTGTATGATACTCTTTTGAACAGACTTTTCTTCTTTTTTTTTTACATTGGAGTCCCTACATTTCTTAAAACTGAGCAAGGAGAAAGAGAAAAGGAGGAAAGAAAACAGAGGCACCTGTTTACTTTAGTAACCCCATTACACTTAAAAATAAGTCTTAAAATGTTATAGCATGCAGATACCATTTACTATACAGATACTGCTGTTAAGAACAAAACTTTGTTTTACTTACAGTTAACTCTTTCCTTCCTCTTCCTCTCTCCTAAGCATTCCTCCAGAAATTAATGACATGAAGTAGGGCATCTGCTTTAGAGACCCCTACAAGTTTAACAAAGTCAAAAAAAGTCCAATATTGCCAGGTTTCTGTCATGTTTCACAAATATAATTAATGCTTTATAATCCCACATTTATTTGCCAATTTCTGAGTTGCTGGTTTTATTCCTGTTGATCTCTATCTCCCAAATCCAGTCTGTGCTTCATTTCCAATGTATTCTCAGTTCTTCTAGTCAACCCTTGTGCTTTTTCTGTCTCTCAAGCATTTTCCATGGTCTTTATTCCCATTGGAATAAGATGTAGAATCTCCTTCTGTTTCTTCCACTTCTAAATATTGCTCCTAGTTGCTGAAAATAGCCTAAGCAATATTCTACCACTCCTGGCAGTTATATTTTATCTTGGCAGATGGAGTTGTGTACCCTTGTGATTCTAAGAGTTAAGCTTCTAGTTGGGCCATCCTTGTCAAATTGTGCTGAGAAAAGAAGCCAGATAGTAATATGTTATGCTTCCTTGATAGTTAAGTTAATAAATTCAAAAACTTTCTGCAAAAATGGGATGTATAGACCCACCCTGGGAACTAGGGGATGGTGTTTATTAGTGAGAACCTACTGGCTGCGTGACCACATAGTATAAGAGTACTCAGTCATAGCATCCTCCTCCTCCAGGTACAGTGGCAGAGATAATAAATAGTCACATCATCCCCCTCCTGGCACAGAGGCAGGGAAAGAGTCTGCAGTCACAGTGTCCTCCTGCAATAAAAGAGGGAGGGATAGAGTCCTCGGCCACATAATCCTACTCCATGCACAGAGGCAAGGAGAAGTCTGCATTCACAACATCCTCCTCCAGGTGCAGAAGCAGAGATAGAATCATCAGTCATAGTGCCTTCCTCCAGGCATGGATGTAGGAATAGAGTCCTCAGTCACAGTACCCTTCTCCGGGCACAGAGGCAGAGATAGAGTAATCTGTCATGGCATCATCCTCCAAGCACAGAGGCAGGGATAGAGTCCTCAGTCACATCATCTTCCTCCTCCTCCAGGCACAGAGGCAGGGATAGAGTCCTCAGTCATGGCATCCTCCTCCAAGCATGGAGGCAGGGACAGAGTCCTCAGTCACAGCATCCTCCTCCAGGAACAAAAGTAGGGATAGAGTCCTCAGTCACAGTACCCTTCTCCAGGCTCAGAGGCAGGGATAGAGTCCTCTGTCACAGCATCCTCTTCCAAGCATGGAGGCAGGGATAGAGTCCTCAGTCACAGCATCCTCCTCCAGGCACAAAGGTAAGGATAGAGTCCTTAGTCACAGTACCCTTCTCCAGGCATGAATGCAGGGATAGAGTCCTCAGTCATGGCATCCTCCTCCAAGCATGGAGGCAGGGATAGAGTTCAAAGTCACAGTATCCTCCTCCAGGCACAAAGGTAGGGATAGAGTCCTCATTCACAGTACCCTTCTCCAGGCACAAAGGCAGGGATAGAGTCCTCTGTCACAGCATCCTCCTCCAGGCACAGATGCAAGGATAGAATCCAGAACCACAGTACCCCCCCAGGCATAGAGGCAGGGGATAGAGGCCACAGTCATAGTACCATCCCCCAGGCATAGAAGCAGGCAGGGATAGAGTCCATAGTCACAGTACCCTTTCCAGACACACAGACAGGGACCAAGTCCTCAATCACAGCATCCCTCTCCTAGCACAGAGGCAGAGATAGAGTTTATACTGAAGCATCCTTCTCCAGGCACAGAGGCAGTGAGAGAGCGCAGTCACTCCATCTAAGAGTCATAGTTGCATGCGCGGCTGTTACAGCACAATAGTCTACCATGGTGGCTTAAAGCATAACCTCCCTAATTTTGCCTCACATGTTGGGCCTGTACTTTGCAAATATTTTGATTGTCTTGTAAATCACTGAAGAATACAGTCAGATAGCAAGGCCGTACATTTCATTTCTGTACTTCTTATTTTTAATGTTAGAAAATGCATGTTGATTCAAAACAGGGGCTTTGTTTTTGACTCTTGAGCAAAGAAGTTGAGAACTATGGCACAGAAGTCAGCATTCATCACATGCTGACAAGAAGCACTAGCAATCAATGAACACTGCCCTCCTGCTTATACCCACCTCTCCTTAATGCTAATAGGTGAAGATGCTGGTCTGATGAAAGGAAGGGAACCAATGACGACTGCTGCAGCTGCTGTATTCCTTTCCTGTCAGTATAAATCAGATAGATCTGGAGATATCCACACTAGCATTTCACAGTAGACCACTTTTTTAACTTGATAGTTTCCTTCACAACTGTCGTCCACAAGCAGATCCTACAGATGCTGCCATGATAAATACCAACCATCCTTACAGGGCTCATGTGGGTCACTCAAATCCATTTTCACTGAAAGTGGATTCAACTAAAACAACTACAATTACACTGAAACCACTTTCGTTGAAATTCAGTATTCTTTTTCTGTAGGGGGACAAGCAATGTGAGGATTGACAGACTGTGAAATTTAAGGAGCAATCATATAGGCTTGGGCTGTCAGTTTTGCATCTTTTATTTACTTTTTATTGATGCCAGTGTGAGTGGTCACTTACACTGAGAGTAAGTCTTTTGGAAATGGGCCCAGTGTCAGTCAGACTTCTAAAATGAACACTGCTGATCCTGGGGAAACATGGAATTACAAATGGTGCTTCAAACAAGACATAAAACGGAGCATTGTCCTCCAACACCAGAGAACAGGGTGAGGGGCACTATTTCTGAAAAATCCAGGAAAAAAAAGGACAGTGGCAAATCGAAGCTCTTTTATACTCTTATGAAAAATTCCAGTTGCTAGATATGCTGTAGTTTGCTGTCTAAGTCTCCTAGCTGTTAGAATTACATTTTGTCTTTTTTCTAATGAAAGAAGAAAACCAAGATAGTTCAAGAGTTTCAATAACATGCTGGCAGTTTATAAGTTCAATTTCTATTGGCTGTTGATTTCTGATAGCTTTTATTTAATCGAGACTTGTTTTAATTCCATCTGATGCCGGTTTCTGAGACTTACAAAAAATTTTTAGCAGTTTAAAGTTGTTTTAACGATTCTTGTCTGATTCAAGTTCTTTTTCTTGTCAATTTAATATTTTTTTTGTCAAATACATTTTTAATCAGTCTAAGATATTTTATTTATGACTGTCCTCATTAAGACCCCTTAACAAATGAGTTGTGTTTTAAGCTCTTTTAAGCTCTTATTTTGGTAGCTACACTGTATTTTGCTCTGTAAGCTTCAACTGAACCTTGTTTTTTCCTCTGGTGACAGAAGTGAGAACCAGGCTAGCTCAAAAGTTTTGATTGGTTGGTGGAAGTTTATAAATGTAATTGCTACTGGCTGTTGAGTTCTGAGAGCTTTTATTTATTTTTTAATCCTTGTCACTTGTTTTAAATTTGACACTCGTATAAAGGGCCATGCTGTACACAATGGAGTTTCAACTTGTGCTATATAGACACAGGTGATTTGGTCTGACTGTCTGCCTAGAATCTCTACTATTCTCTAAAAGATATTTTTTTAGTTTTCTTCCATATCAGTAAGTGGGCTCCCCCACGCTGCATTATGTGTTGATATATCCAATGCCCTGTGCTACTACTGCACAAGTAATTGAGACACACCATGTCCCTCTTTTGGTGCAACCTTGTCACTGTCTGCTCTACCAATAAGCATTTTTGTAGAGTAACACTAGAACATAAGTAGCTGCTTTTATTAAAGCAATCCTCTGCAGTTTCTCTTATCCCATTCCTGTCTTCCTTCATTTACTCAGTTAAGATATATATACATTCTAGTGTACCTCCCTGCAAAAAAAAAAAAATAAAATAAAATACACCTAAAATAGTTTAACTTGTGCCATATTTCCCAAGCGAGAATTAACATACATAATCCCTAGAAATAGTTTAGTTTGTGCACATCTCCAAAATTTAAATTAAACCTGGTTCATTTACCTTACCAGTGAAACTTTGATAATTCCATGGGAAATTGTAAATTTACCCCCCCCCCCCCAGTATAGCCCCATATCCCCTATGGACAGAGACCATCAATAAGAAAAGTATTATCTGAATTAACATCAACTCCCTACAAATCCTTAGTTACCTCCCTAATAACATGCCTCCCCTCCCATATAGATGCCCATGATACTCAGGGGCCCAAATGGTTTGGGGAGCTCAGCTACGCTTGTAAGGGCTGTAATGATCACTAGCCTGGTAACAACCTATGAACCTATAGAAATGGGTACATCAAAGCAAGTTGCTTACATTTGGGGAGATTCCTCAAGATTGGAGACATGCGCTTATTAAACTGCCTTTAAGGGAAAGGGGAGTAGGACAAACCCAGAGTAATATAGACCCTTAAGTCTACTTTCATGTTGTGGAAAATCAATGGAGAAGGTAATACTGGATAAGTGATTGTCAGAACTGGATAGGTTGGGACTTGAAACCATATAGCAGCATGCATATGTTGAAAACAGATCTATTACCACCTGTAACATGATGTTCTATAACAATATAATAACAGCTATGAATGAAAAAGTGTGCTATGATGTGATTTATATAGATTTAACTTCAGCATTTGGTAGGGTCATACACAAAACATTGATCAATAAATTAGTACAACTAATATATATCGCAAAAAGACATTTTCAAATAGTTATTTGGAGTTTACTAGTTGCTATCCGAGAAATATGATGAAAAGTATTTATAAAGGTCAATGTATTCGGGCAGCCCGCATGACTTCCAAATTTAGTGATATTTTGAGAGAAATTGAATTTATTAATACTATGTTTAGAGCAAGGGGATATCCAGAGTCTATGTTGGACAACATCTCTAGATATGTAGTCAATGAATGGGGTAAAAAAGTTCCACCTTTATTAGGCAGAAAACTTAACAATAGGAGACAAATCATTGAAAGTACTAAATTTGGAAGAGCATGTATATTGGAATATTCACCATATGTGGAATTTATCAAAAAAATAGTAAGAAACAACTGGAACATGTTGGTTATTGATGATGATGTCAGTAAAGTAGTAGGAACTTCCCCAATTTTTGTGTACAAAACTGGACTAAATCTAAAAAAGAAATTGGAACACGTACCCACGACTGGTGGTCATGTTAACTTGAACAGTCATACGAAGAAATGTGGTTCATGTAATCAGTGTCATGCAATTCTGGAGTTAGATAGTGTCATTTTGGACAATGTTAATAGAACAATTATAAAATTCAAACAGGGCAATTGTTGTACTAAAAATATTGTATATTTGGCAAAATGCATGTCATGTTCTGGTTTCTATATTGGAAAAACGGAACGCCAGTTTAAAAAAACGGATATATGATCATTTATATTGTATAAAGACTAAAGATATGAACAATGCTTTAAGTAGACATATTTTTGATTATGGGGAGAATCATGTTTTTAAATTTGCTATTATTGACCAGGTGAAAATAGATCCTAAAGGAGGGAAATATAAAGCCTTATTGAATAGGAAAGAGGTAATATGGCAAATTTTTATGGATGCTGGTAGGAAACCAGGACTGAATGATTACCTCACTATTAAACCTATATTAGAATTACGTTAGTCTGTCTTAGGATTGATTTATTTTAAAGTATTTACTATGACCGAAAACTTTGGGGTCATGTTTTTGGTTAACCTTAGATAGCTAGTTTTATCAGTTGTTGTTCTTCTTATTAAGTACATTCCATGCCTCATTATTTATCAAATTGTACATTCTTACATTTTTATGTACTTATATCTTTTAACAATATGGACATTTTTAAATGATAGTGATGTTAAGCAAATAGATGTTGTGATATATAGTATTTATTTTAAATTATTTAGTACAGATTTATTATTATTATTATTTTTTATTTTTTGTATGAGTTGTTGATTTATAGATTGCATTAGCTTGATAGATTATATGCTGTAAACTAGCGATTATTTTAACATTAGTCAAGAGCGATGTTGCTTTAACATACTATGATTAAGAAGGCGGAGTTTGGCGCCAAAAAGTTTTTAAATGTACTGTTAAGCTAGTTTACTTGGCATTCTGAAGAAGTCCGCATCAGTGGGTGAATGCGCTTAATGTGGTTTTTATATTCATCATTTCACGGTCCATTAAAGAGGTTTGTTACTTTTTCTTCGGTTTACTTTTTCTTTGGTTTTCTTTTATTGTGCATCCATTTGGTGATTCCAGCTCACTGGTGTTTTTGTTCTGTTGTCGTTTTGCTGGAGTGGTGAACTTTATAGGTACTGATGTACTCTTTATAAGATGGATAGCTGGATGGCTTACAAATAGGACATGGCAAGTATCATACAGCAACTGGACAGGTGAAATATTTAGTTACAGTCAAGGTGTCCCACAGGGCTCTGTCCTAGACCCTTACTTGTTTAGATTGTATCTTTCAGATCTAACTTCTTCATCTGAGGTGTTCTACAGTGTATATGCAGACAACCTGAAATTGGGTAAACTGATTACATGTGTTACTGATAAGGCGTTTCTGCAAAATAACCTGACTAAATTGACCATTTGGGCACAGGAGAATAATATGCTGATAAATACATCGAAAACTAAGCATATGAGATTTGATAGGCGTAAATTGAAAGGTGAATATTTAATACAGCACACAGTGATTGAAACTGTAGACTCATTTAAGGACCTGGCTATATGGGTAGATCTGTGAGTTTTTCTAATCATATCAACCAATTGGTTAATGATAGTTATAGAACTGTAGGTTGCATACAAATATTTATAAAGTCTAGGAAATCAAAAATAATGAAGTCTTTGTTTGTTAGTTACATTAGACCCAAACTTGAGTATGGAATAACAATATGGAAACCCTATAAGAAAACAAGCATGAGTAAACTGGAAAGAGTACAGCAGGACTATACCAAGGGTATCCATTGATGTGAACATTTAAGTTATTATGAAACACTAAAATATTTGAACTTGTACAGTCTTTTACAGATAAGAAGAGATCTTATTCAGGTATATAGGGCATTTAGGGACAGCTACCTCTGGGAATGTTTGGGGTTATCAAAAAGTACTAGAGAATCATTAGATAACCTATGTAGAAGATTCTATAGGAATGAGAAGTGCATTAACTGGTTCTCTGACAGAGTAACTGATGCATGGAACAGACACCAAATTACATTAAAGTACTAGAGAATCATCAGACAACCTATGTAGAAGGTTCTATAGGAATGAGAAGTGCACTAATTGGTTCTCTGACAGAGTAACTGATGCATGGAACAGACACCAAATTACATTAAAGTACTAGAGAATCATCAGATAACCTATGTAGAAGGTTCTATAGGAATGAGAAGTGCACTAACTGGTTCTGTGACAGAGTAACTGATGCATGGAACAGACTACCAAATTACATTAAAGTACTAGAGAATCATCAGACAACCTATGTAGAAGGTTCTATAGGAATGAGAAGTGCACTAACTGGTTCTCTGACAGAGTAACTGATGCATGGAACAGACACCAAATTACATTAAAGTACTAGAGAATCATCAGATAACCTATGTAGAAGGTTCTATAGGAATGAGAAGTGCACTAACTGGTTCTATGACAGAGTAACTGATGCATGGAACAGACTACCAAATTACATTAAAGTACTAGAGAATCATCAGACAACCTATGTAGAAGGTTCTATAGGAATGAGAAGTGCACTAACTGGTTCTGTGACAGAGTAACTGATGCATGGAACAGACTACCAAATTACATTAAAGTACTAGAGAATCATCAGATAACCTATGTAGAAGGTTCTATAGGAATGAGAAGTGCACTAACTGGTTCTGTGACAGAGTAACTGATGCATGGAACAGACTACCAAATTACATTAAAGTACTAGAGAATCATCAGACAACCTATGTAGAAGGTTCTATAGGAATGAGAAGTGCACTAACTGGTTCTGTGACAGAGTAACTGATGCAT
>NC_056750.1:32728353-32753353 GCF_019279795.1 Protopterus annectens
AAAGGAACCAAAAACCCCCAAAAATTACATTAAAGTACTAGAGAATCATCAGATAACCCATGTAGAAGGTTCTATAGGAATGGGAAGTGCACTAACTGGTTCTCTGACAGAGTAACTGATGCATGGAACAGACTACCAAATTACATTAAAGTACTAGAGAATCATCAGATAACCTATGTAGAAGGTTCTATAGGAATGAGAAGTGCACTAACTGGTTCTGTGACAGAGTAACTGATGCATGGAACAGACTACCAAATTACATTAAAGTACTAGAGAATCATCAGATAACCTATGTAGAAGGTTCTATAGGAATGAGAAGTGCACTAACTGGTTCTGTGACAGAGTAACTGATGCATGGAACAGACTACCAAATTACATTAAAGTACTACAGAATCATCAGACAACCTATGCAGAAGGTTCTATAGGAATGGGAAGTGCACTAACTGGTTCTCTGACAGAGTAACTGATGCATGGAACAGACACCAAATTACATTAAAGTACTAGAGAATCATCAGACAACCCATGTAGAAGGTTCTATAGGAATGGGAAGTGCACTAACTGGTTCTATGACAGAGTAACTGATGCATGGAACAGACACCAAATTACATTAAAGTACTAGAGAATCATCAGACAACCTATGTAGAAGGTTCTATAGGAATGAGAAGTGCACTAACTGGTTCTCTGACAGAGTAACTGATGCATGGAACAGACACCAAATTACATTAAAGTACTAGAGAATCATCAGACAACCTATGTAGAAGGTTCTATAGGAATGAGAAGTGTACTAACTGGTTCTGTGACAGAGTAACTGATGCATGGAACAGACACCAAATTACATTAAAGTACTAGAGAATCATCAGACAACCTATGTAGAAGGTTCTATAGGAATGAGAAGTGCACTAACTGGTTCTGTGACAGAGTAACTGATGCATGGAACAGACACCAAATTACATTAAAGTACTAGAGAATCATCAGACAACCTATGTAGAAGGTTCTATAGGAATGAGAAGTGCACTAACTGGTTCTCTGACAGAGTAACTGATGCATGGAACAGACTACCAAATTACATTAAAGTACTAGAGAATCATCAGACAACCTATGTAGAAGGTTCTATAGGAATGAGAAGTGCACTAACTGGTTCTGTGACAGAGTAACTGATGCATGGAACAGACTACCAAATTACATTAAAGTACTAGAGAATCATCAGGTAACCTATGTAGAAGGTTCTATAGGAATGAGAAGTGCACTAACTGGTTCTGTGACAGAGTAACTGATGCATGGAACAGACACCAAATTACATTAAAGTACTAGAGAATCATCAGACAACCTATGTAGAAGGTTCTATAGGAATGAGAAGTGCACTAACTGGTTCTGTGACAGAGTAACTGATGCATGGAACAGACACCAAATTACATTAAAGTACTAGAGAATCATCAGACAACCTATGTAGAAGGTTCTATAGGAATGAGAAGTGCACTAACTGGTTCTGTGACAGAGTAACTGATGCATGGAACAGACACCAAATTACATTAAAGTACCAGAGAATCATCAGACAACCTATGTACAAGGTTCTATAGGAATGAGAAGTGCACTAACTGGTTCTGTGACAGAGTAACTGATGCATGGAACAGACACCAAATTACATTAAAGTACTAGAGAATCATCAGACAACCTATGTAGAAGGTTCTATAGGAATGAGAAGTGCACTAACTGGTTCTGTGACAGAGTAACTGATGCATGGAACAGACACCAAATTACATTAAAGTACTAGAGAATCATCAGACAACCTATGCAGAAGGTTCTATAGGAATGAGAAGTGCACTAACTGGTTCTGTGACAGAGTAACTGATGCATGGAACAGACACCAAATTACATTAAAGTACTAGAGAATCATCAGACAACCTATGTAGAAGGTTCTATAGGAATGAGAAGTGCACTAACTGGTTCTCTGACAGAGTAACTGATGCATGGAGCAGACTACCAAATTACATTAAAGTACTAGAGAATCATCAGACAACCTATGTAGAAGGTTCTATAGGAATGAGAAGTGCACTAACTGGTTCTCTGACAGAGTAACTGATGCATGGAACAGACTACCAAATTACATTAAAGTACTAGAGAATCATCAGACAACCCATGTAGAAGGTTCTATAGGAATGAGAAGTGTACTAACTGGTTCTGTGACAGAGTAACTGATGCATGGAACAGACACCAAATTACATTAAAGTACTAGAGAATCATCAGATAACCTATGTAGAAGGTTCTATAGGAATGAGAAATGCACTAACTGGTTCTGTGACAGAGTAACTGATGCATGGAACAGACACCAAATTACATTAAAGTACTAGAGAATCATCAGACAACCTATGTAGAAGGTTATATAGGAATGAGAAGTGCACTAACTGGTTCTGTGACAGAGTAACTGATGCATGGAACAGACTACCAAATTACATTAAAGTACTAGAGAATCATCAGATAACCTACGTAGAAGGTTCTATAGGAATGAGAAGTGCACTAACTGGTTCTGTGACAGAGTAACTGATGCATGGAACAGACACCAAATTACATTAAAGTACTAGAGAATCATCAGATAACCCATGTAGAAGGTTCTATAGGAATGGGAAGTGCACTAACTGGTTCTCTGACAGAGTAACTGATGCATGGAACAGACTACCAAATTACATTAAAGTACTAGAGAATCATCAGATAACCTATGTAGAAGGTTCTATAGGAATGAGAAGTGCACTAACTGGTTCTGTGACAGAGTAACTGATGCATGGAACAGACTACCAAATTACATTAAAGTACTAGAGAATCATCAGATAACCTATGTAGAAGGTTCTATAGGAATGAGAAATGCACTAACTGGTTCTGTGACAGAGTAACTGATGCATGGAACAGACTACCAAATTACATTAAAGTACTAGAGAATCATCAGACAACCTATGTAGAAGGTTCTATAGGAATGAGAAGTGCACTAACTGGTTCTGTGACAGAGTAACTGATGCATGGAACAGACTACCAAATTACATTAAAGTACTAGAGAATCATCAGATAACCTATGTAGAAGGTTCTATAGGAATGAGAAGTGCACTAACTGGTTCTGTGACAGAGTAACTGATGCATGGAACAGACACCAAATTACATTAAAGTACTAGAGAATCATCAGATAACCCATGTAGAAGGTTCTATAGGAATGGGAAGTGCACTAACTGGTTCTCTGACAGAGTAACTGATGCATGGAACAGACTACCAAATTACATTAAAGTACTAGAGAATCATCAGACAACCTATGTAGAAGGTTCTATAGGAATGAGAAGTGCACTAACTGGTTCTGTGACAGAGTAACTGATGCATGGAACAGACACCAAATTACATTAAAGTACTAGAGAATCATCAGACAACCTATGTATTAGGTTCTATAGGAATGAGAAGTGCACTAACTGGTTCTCTGACAGAGTAACTGATGCATGGAACAGACACCAAATTACATTAAAGTACTAGAGAATCATCAGACAACCTATGTAGAAGGTTCTATAGGAATGAGAAGTGCACTAACTGGTTCTGTGACAGAGTAACTGATGCATGGAACAGACTACCAAATTACATTAAAGTACTAGAGAATCATCAGACAACCTATGTAGAAGGTTCTATAGGAATGCGAAGTGCACTAACTGGTTCTGTGACAGAGTAACTGATGCATGGAACAGACACCAAATTACATTAAAGTACTAGAGAATCATCAGATAACCTATGTAGAACGTTCTATAGGAATGAGAAGTGTACTAACTGGTTCTATGACAGAGTAACTGATGCATGGAACAGACCCCAAATTACATTAAAGTACTAGAGAATCATCAGACAACCTATGTAGAAGGTTCTGTAGGAATGAGAAGTGCACTAACTGGTTCTGTGACAGAGTAACTGATGCATGGAACAGACTACCAAATTGCATTAAAGCAAGTACTACTTTAGATATTTTTAAGAACAGCCTGGATACTTATTATGGGAACAAGTGTTTTGGTATATTGGCAAGCTAGAAGGGCATTAATGCCTGTGCTTGAAATATTTGTATGTATGTATGTATGTATGTACATTGACAGGAGGACGTTCGGAAGCAGGGCAGATTTACTCTGAGAGCATATCAAAATGCAGAACTTCTTTAAGAACTACCTAACTGTCAAGGTTTACATAATTAAAATTCATCCCATGCACAGACTTTATTAACTGCACTCCTAAATTCTCCGATGTGTAACTTGTGTTCACGGCTCCCTTGTGTGTCCTTTCTGTATCTACCTTTGCTGTTACCATTTCGCACTGTCCTTTACTACCTCTGTTCTCTTCATTCCTAATTCCCTACCTTGCAATATGCCTCCACCACTCTTATTCATTCACTGTCTTCACATTTCGCTGAACTACGACTAACCTCTACAAAGGCATCCTCGTGCCACCGCATTTAGTCACTGTATACCTCTGCTCACACTTCCTTGTAATGTACTGTAACCTCTTTTGTAAGTATGTACATTTCTCTTTGCTGCACAGACATTGTTTTACATCCTGGCTTTGGTTTGCTGTGCACTTTGTAAACAGGTTTTGTTGTACTTTGCTGTTACTACTGTAATTTTAACCAAACCTGAACCTGCGATTGTTCAAGTCAGCTCATTGCTCTATCATGGTTACCAAATATAAATAAATAAACACAACTTACTGCCCAAAGCATAGCAAGATGCTGGAATAGACTACCAATATAGATTAGACAAAGTGATTCATGAAAATTACTTAAGAAATCTTTTGATATCTGCTCAGGTTTTAATGTTTATACCTTGATAATGAAGGCTGTGTTATGATTGTTCCATCACCTTTACACAGTTATGTGAAACTATGAAACTATGCAACTTTTCTTGGATGCCTGTTCACTATGACTTCTGGTATTTTCTTCATGGAAATTAACTTTTTTTTAGTAAGCTGATCACTTTCTTCCCTTTATTGCTTGTAACGCTCTCTCCCCTTTGTCTGTCCCTCGATATATACCTGACACTGGCTCACCTCTAGCTATCACAGAAGACCAAGTCCTAAAAGCACTATCAAAAGCTGAAAATATTGCATTGATGCGTCCTGACAATATCCCTTCATGCATCTTAACTAGCATAAAGCACGATTTAGTCACATCTCTAAATGCTGTTCAGTCTCAGCTTCCATATACGTTTTGTACCAAGCAAATGGAGAATAGCTATATTCATTCTCCTGCATAAGGGAGGACCTTCACAGACCCAGGCAATTACAATCCCATAAGTTTGACCAGCCTCATATGTAAAGCCATTGAAAGACTTATCATGGAATTAATCAATTAGAACATAGGGAGCCTCCAAACACTGGACCCAGTTCAGTTTGGATTCATCAAGGGACAGTAATACTTACTCACCCTAGTCGATTTTTTTGAAAAGGTCGCCAAAACAATGGAAGAAGGCAAAATGGTACACACTACATACCTTGACCTAGTCAAAGATTTTGGCACAATTCCCCACTCAGACATAGTAGAAAAGCTAAATAAACTGAGAATAAACCCATATGTCATCCACTGCAATCCCAACTGGCTCAGAGATAGGAGGTATATATTCAAAACAGGAGAAATTCCTCCACAAAAAGACCAGTCACCAGTGGAGTCCCCAGGGTTCTGTGCTGGGACCTATCCTGCTTGGCATCTTCTTTACTGAAGTAAATGCCAATACAAAAGGGCTCTGGCTGACTAAGTTGGTCAGAAGCAGTCACTGAATCCCCAAATGACTTAATCATCCTGCAGGAAGGTTTGTCTGAAATAAATAACTAACTGTTTCCGAAATCATGGATTGAAACTAAATGCCAAAAAAATGCATTGTTGTCAATTTTGGGAGGTCATCTAACCTAGGAAACTACCACATTGACAATACCTAAGAGATGACCCAAATATGTGGGATTTGGAACTTATGTGGACAGTGACCTAACTTTTGGCCAAAATGTGTCTATTCTTGTCAGAAAATCCTTCTATATTGCACAGCTTATAAACAAAAGAATTGTGTCTAGATCTAGGGATGTCATTGCCCCCCATAACTCAGCCCTCATTAGGCCAGTCATTGAATATGATGTGCCTATGGCATGTATCTGTCCAGATGCATGCAACAACTGGAATGCACACAGAGAAGAGATACCTTGCTAAAAGGATGTAAGGCATAAACAACTGGCCTACATGGACTGACTCACAGCCCTTTCACAGACTGCTAAGAGGTGACCTGTGTCTGTCATACAAGGTATCTTCTGATTCATTACTGAGTGATTTATTGCAGATCAGAAAATTTACCCCAGGACTGCTTCCTGTACTCTTAAAGAATACAGGGAGCTCCTAAATGCTTTATCCTATGCCCAAGTCTCCTGAAGTTATCTATGGTATGAACCCAGTTATTTTCATTAGGGGCAATATATATATAAATATCGACCATAGGATAGGTAAGATCAATCTATAACCAAATGGGATAGGTCATTTTGAGCAGAAAAAATGAAATTGGCTAGGCTTGAAATAGCCCACAATGACAGCTAGCCTGGGACTTACCTGTAAACCTATGAAATTATATAATAATTCATGTCATTTCTAAGTGTGGTTCCTGATAACATACATGAACTTTCATGATCATTTTACTTTTGTGACACTGATGCCATGACAGACATCTGCATTATAAACACATCACACATGCAGCTATATAAAATAACTTCAGGTGGCTAAATTTATAGAACTGCACCTACACAGCAGGTTTAAGTCTGAACTCTTTATATGCTGCATAGCACATTTTATCTATTTTGTCAGCTTTCCCAGAAACTTTAATGAAACTGTGTGACAAAATGTTAAAATGCAAATATTTAAAAAATTATGTAAGTCACAGTTTGATACAGAAAGTAATTATAGAAACCAAGCATAATTTTCCCAGATTTGCCATACATTTTGGTAGTGTGTGATTAGCTAAAACTTTTACCACTCCTTGGTGCAATTTCTGATGAACGTCACCGTAAAATATTCAGAAAACTATGTGAGATAAAGTTCCAAAAAATATAATTATAGAGTTTGAACATAAAGCATACACCACACACCATACTTCAAATTCTTAAAATTTAGACTGTTTTCAGTATAAATCTGTCAGTTTGCAAAGTGATGTAGGGCTGAGTCAAAGTGAGCATTGTTATATAATGAATCATATAAACGCCATGTATATTAATGTACAGGTAAACTGAGACCGCAACAACAGAGTACAGGTAGGCTGCTACTACTTAGTGTGTTAAGATTTTTCTGAATGAGATAAGCATGTAGTAATATGTATGTCACAAAGTAAGTGTAATTAATTATTTTACAGTAACCATTATGTCATAAGTTTTAAGAGTTCAGTCTTTCCGTGATTCAGAAAATGGTTAGCAGGAAAAAAAAAACATAGCTACCATTAAAATTTTTTTTTGCAACATATGTGTGTGTGAGAGAGTGTGTGTGTGTGTGGGTGTGTGTATATCTGTGTGTGCGCGTGTGTGTATATACACACCATGCACACACACACATACACACACACACACACACACACGTACATGCATGTACACAAATACAGATGCACACAAACATAAAAGCATGCACGCACAAACATATGTATGCAAGCACATGCACACAGTAACACACACGTACACAAATGCTCATGTATATGTACATACACACACAAACACACATTCACACATGTGCACACACCACACACACCAGACAGTACATGCATGTACACATACCACACATGCGGACACACACACACACACACACACACACACACACACACACACACACACACACACACACGCAGACAAGTTACATCCACGCACACACACACAGACACACACACACACACATGCAGACAAGTTACATGCATGCATACACACACACACACACACACACACACACACACACACACGCACACACTTCATATATAGATATTTATTTATTAACTTGTTTCCACTAGTGTGATTGTTATGACTGAATTTCATGCTAAAACAAGTTTTTGTATCTGGGTCAGATGTTAGTTGAAGACCTGTTCAGAGTGGACGTTTGCTTGGAATTAGACCTCAGAATGAATCAAATGATAGAAGCTAAATGGTGCTGATGTTACACACACAAAGAACATATTTCATTTAAGCCCCGGCTACTTACACAGGAGTTTGTCCAGTGCTGTGTGTTTTACAATTAAGCAGCATTTTATAACCTTCAGAAAAGTGATGTTCGTTTCATTACATATCTTTTTCTGCAAAGAGGTCTCGGTGGAATTCTACTTTAGGAATGGTAAGTGATAACTCCTGAGAACGAAGTATAATCATAGTAAAATGTTTTATTTATGTGACTTCTGTGCATCACCCCAAGGGAAGCTGGAACAATTTCCCTGCATTGAGATCATATGCTATCCACCTAAAGTATGACATGGTTAAGATGCAAAGCTCTAACAATATGGGGATTAGTTTTGCTTCCAGGCAGTATATAGTGTTTTGTGTCCCCAACGGAACTGGAGGGAAGCCCTCAAGCAGGCTGATACTGATGCCACCGGCCTTCGATTTTCAGTGGTGAAGTTTATAGTATGACTAAAGGAAAAGAGGTAAGAGTCTTGCGGCCATGTGAGCTACTATGAAAGAAAAATGATTACTCTGCATAATGCTGTCATTTCTGTACTGCACCCCCCTCAATTGCATGTGTTATTTTTTCTTTCATTCAAAATATGTGTGTGTGTGTGTGTGTGCGTGCGTGCGTGCGTGCGTGCATGCGTGCGTGCATGTGTGTGTGTGTGCGTGTGTGTGTGTGTGTGTGTGTAGATATACACACACACACACACGCACACACACACACACATATATATATGTATGTGTGCATATTGCATATCTACGCAAACACACATATACACATAGACATAAAAGCATGCATGCACAAGCATATGAATGCTAACACATGCATTGACACAAACAGAAACACACAAATCTACACACAAATGCAAGCACATATACTCATATGCATACACACAAACACATGCACACAAGCATAAAACACATACGCAAACCTTTATTTTCCTAATTAAGCTTTTTTGTGCATTGCCACTATTATAAATTAAGTGCACAAAGAAATACATATACAGAAACAGAATCACAGACACACACACACACTCACACACACACACACACACACACACACACACACACACACACACACACACACACACACACACACACACACACAAACTTTCCATGCATGGAGAAAAAAGAGACTTGGTTCCCTTCTGTATTTATAAAGGAAGGTTCACATGCATGGGATTTGCATTTAATTACTGTTTTTAAATTACTAAGTGAACTAACTGTATTAACATTCATTTAATTGGTCTTCTTGAATCAGGGTGCATTATACTTTTTCATGATTTTATTTTATGAATATATAATCAAACACCAACCTGAAGTACTGCATTGTGTTTCAAATAAATGTTTGAAACAGGCATTCATCTGCCTGTGCTAATTTCATATGTGCACTTACGTATACATTTTTATAGCATTATATTCACACTGCAGCATTAGCCATCTCCCTTGTAACATATTCAATATATAATTTCTTTCCAAAGTCTGTGATTGTAGTTTGTGAAACACTTGTAAGTTGTGACAATGATGCTTCAAAATGTTAAAGTATCAATGCAATACTCAGATGCTGCTAATTGCGGAACTTAAATTTTCTTGCTAAAAGAAAGTAACTGCCTGTGTGCATCACCGACTGTACAGCTATGTATTCCCTATGTCCTCCCTTGCTTCCTTCTGTTCTTGCCCCTCTCTAAATGCAACAGTCCATTTGTATTACCACCCGCTTGAGTAACTCACTCTATGCATCAACCATCATTTTTATGTGAAAGGTCAAGCTGAAACTTTTTGCCCTTGCTTTGTAACTTGTGCCCGCCTTATACCACTTCCCATTTTTCCTCTAAACTTAGTTCCTTTTCAATTCCTCATTATAATTTTGTGTATCAAGATCACGTTCTTCCTCTTTCCTTATTTCTAGTGAAAAGAACCCCAGTTTTCTCAACCTTCCTTTGTTGTCAGAGCATTTCTGGTCTCACTCATCACCCTTCTCTGCCCTTTGATCTACACTTAGACACACACACACACACACACACACACACACACACACACATGCGCACACACAATGTTGTAGTATTTCTGTTGTGATTTGACCAAAGAGTAGTAAAGTATGAAAATTACTTCCTTAGCTCTGGGTTCTGTTCCACTGTCAGTGTTGAAACTTGCTATTGGCCTTGAAAAATGCTCCTTCTCACCGTACTTGATTGTCTTTTGATAGTTTTATCAGAATACCTATTTTCCCCTTCAGTCAGATGGAGAGGCACCCCTTCAAAAGAAAGCAAGAAAGTTGCTTGGCCCAGATCTGTTCAACAATAAAATGCGGACATAAATTTTTGTTTTTTCTTTAGTATATGCTAAGTTTAGGGATGCTGTATCTTGACAGAATTTCACTTACTATGAGATACAATGATCTTCAAGTTAATCCATAAAGGTAGCAATGGTCTGGTGAGTACAGTTTCCAACACTGGTGATACAGAGGGGCTTGCTTTACTGCAAAGATATTTTAAATGTATTTGCCACTTTCAATGTTGCCTGTTTTCTGCTGTTTTTGCAGCTCTGTGCTCATGTTTTTAAGTTTTTCTACCCCTGCAAAAGCACTCAGCACTTATGTCTGTTAAATTTTTACCTACCAACTATCTGGCTGGTCAATGTGGTTAGATCATGTCCTTAGTGGCATTTGCAAAAAGTTTTATCCTGTTCTCGATGCCCTCTGTTATGTCTAAGACAAAGTTCAAATGCAGAACGCAGGCACAAAATGCCAACAAAATAGCACTTGTAACTAAAAAAAAAGAAATAAAATAACAACTGTAAAATTTTCATTCCCAGTTTACTGTAAAATCAAAGCTCAGTAAGCACTTTCATCCTGCAGTGGAATTCTTCACTCTGTTGTAACCCCGATAAACAGACACATTTATAATGAAAATTAACATTGCAAGCTAAAAAAGAAACCACTGAAGACAGTCAAGATTCCAAAACAGTAATTTAAAGTCCTTCCCCAAAAACACTTTTTAAGTTTTCATGTTATACAGGATTATGATTGCTAAACAATTAATGCATTCCAGAAATGGATTCATGAAATCCATGTAAACAGTGCACTTCTCTGTTCTCAGAACACAATAACAAATAGTTATGTACTATATGGAGTTTTAACTAAGCCAGTGTACTAAAACTTACTGAGGAAAAAAACATAGGTCATCCGTTGCTCTCCAGCTTTGAAAACTGTAACATACTTAGCACTATCACACAAACAGGGGTAGAAGAACAGTGACCATCTGAACAATGAATAGCTTTAAGGGCGTGTGTGTGTGTGGGTGTGTGTGAGTGTGCGTGCGTGTATGTGTGTGTGTGTGTGTGTGTGTGTGTGTGTGTGTGTGTGTGTGTGTGTGTGTGTGTGTGTGTGTGTGTGTGCGTGTGTGCGTGTGCGTGTGGATGGGTGTGTGTGCGTGTGTGCGTGTGCGTGTGTGTTTTATGTGATTGTGTGTGTGTGTGTGTGTGTGTGTGTGTGTGTGTGTGTGTGTGTGTGTGTGTGTGTGTGTGTGTGTGTGTGTCATAGTACTAAATGTATTACAGTGTTTAAAGCTATGAAATGCTTCAAACACTGTTCTTTGGTGATTCTATGTAAGCTGCAGCTCATGATCCAATCATGACAGTGTATAAACATCTCTAAGAAAGCTGTAATGCACCTGTCAGATAGGTACATAAAAAGTTTACCTTTCTGCCAGCTTTGGAGTGTAACCAGTAGGCTCTGAGTACTACATTAAGGATTAAGCCCTGATTTCTTGCTAGCATCTAATAAAACATGCCATGTATCTTCTTTCTGATCACAATGCACTTCTAAATCTCCCTGTAATATTAAAAGCAAGTTGTTTGAAAACATAAAACAAAGAATGTCTTAAAAGTAACACATTTAACCAAATGTTTAAACATGGTATTCTAAGCCAGATATTTTCTTATGGTATGAGAATGTTCCTGTATGTGTACTACTAACCTCTCAATGCTTTGCCAAGATAAAAATGTTTTTTTTTCTCTGATATGTAAAATTCCCCAGAGCTCCATAAGAATCGTCATTTCTGGGGAAGAAAGAAACTAAGGACTGCAATAATTTTCTGATGATCTCTGTTAGGGAGAAATTTAGGGGTATAAGACTCACCTCTCTGATAGTCCTACAGTAAAGCATGTTTGTGTGTTGTATACACGGGGTGAATTATTACTGGAATGTAAACTTCTGGAATAGTCTGTGCTGATTTAAGCATGAAGATGTGATAAGGCAATGTGATGGAGATGTGATGAAGATGAAGATAAAAGAATGGAGATGGTGAAAATACAATAAACCTGCTGACAATGAAGCTGAAGACTGCAATGAAGATGATGATGATGAAGATGTAATAATGATAACGGTGATGGTGATGAAGATGCCAGGACATGATGACAATATGATGAAGAAGATGAAGTGATAAAAATAACTCATAGTACACAATCTATGTTGACTAAGAAATAAATGGTAATTTACTTCTCTTTTTTGTTTGAAACATATTATCAAATAAAGTAATTCAGATGAGTGATACCTGGTAGGTTTGTTTACCTCATAATCACAAAATGCAGGGTTTGATTCTCACGTTTGAAAGTGAAATTGGCTAGGCGTAAAGTGGTCCACACAGGCTAGCTTACTATACACACACATATATATATATATATATATATATATATATATATATATATATATATATATATATATATCAATTTGAAATTGTTTTTTATACTGTGGTATTCCACACCTAAACTCTGAAAAATGAAGCATGTCACACATTTGGCATAATGTATGTATGTACTGCTGGATTGCTGGTGGCATAAATGCAAGCAATCATTAAAACGGTTTAATGTTCTATATGAGGTAAGCTTAATACCACATTTTACAAATGAATATATGATATGATATCATATCATATCATATGACATGACAATTGCTGATTGGCTGTTCATGTAAAAAAAATGAACTGAATAAGAATATAAGGCTCATCAGTTTGGGGAGGGAAGCTGTCTTGGGCAGGTGTGTGGGAAAACAACTATTCCACTACACTTTGGTGCAGAGGCTTCAAAAAGATTTAAAGTCCTCACTAGAATCCTTAGAGTATTTGGCTTAAGAGAGCACTGGTCAGTGATGAGAAGGGTTCTTTGTGATGCACTATCAGTGAGAAAGAACAGGTAGGAACAGAAGTGTCCATAAGTAATGGGTATCGGACCTAGGGTGGTCCAGAGTTCACAATGAGATAGTAGGTAAACAAAGGAGAGATATGAAGGCAGCCTATGGAATGATTAGGACCCTGTATAGTTCTTCCACAGAGGTACCCGTTGCTCCTCATGCAATTCAGGGAGGATTGGTAGGTGATCCTCTGAGCAGGTGTGTAGCATGCCTTAGTCAGAGTGACCATTCTGGCACACTGTGATGCAGTCATGTCCACTTTGCTTTAATCAGCAGTGCAGCAAACAGTTGTGAACTGAAATATAAAAATCAGAAATTATTTCTACATGCCACAGAATTTAGATAAATCTTCCATAACGACAATGGTATAAGAGGAAAACAGACATTATGGAACAAAGGCTTGGGTAATAAATGTGTGCAATAGTATGTGTACCTACCCCCAGGCTGTATCATCACAATGGTAAAACAGCCTGATGGGGTAAATGCACAGCATATGTCTAATAAGCACTATATGGTATTATAAGGAACAGTGCACAGGAGACATACTAATACTTTTCACACAGAGTATACAAGTGTCCTATTCAACGTATCTGCACATACAGTACATATATTGATTGGTAAAAAATATAACAACATTATATGACTGTTGGTACTATATTTTGTAATATATATTGTTACAAATACTACCCTAGACTTCTTGCACAAAAAGATAGTAGGCTTGCTGATAACTAGATAAACCTATGCATGCTGCTTCCAGCTGGGCCAGTTCATTTATCTATATTAATTTAACAGGATTATGTTTATTTCTGCAAGGCTTACATGTCTTGTAATGAACTATTGTGTTTGGAGTTATTTTTATTCTGTACTATTTACTGAATTGTCTAAGTATATATACTACAATGTTTAAAATCGTGAAGGTTCTAATGCTTGTGTGACCAATGCTGTGTTGTTGTGTTAAAACCACTGATTTGTGAATGTTGCCACCATTGCTGTGGGACTACTGCCATGGCTGTGTGAATACCACATTCACAGCTTCAAGAACATTACTGTCACTGTCCTGTAAGTAATATTGCCATTGAACAAAATGGCATCATGATCCAAAACCAATTAAACAAATACGAAAGAATCTCAGCCTGATGACTTCAACAAACGTTTAATACACAGTTTAAATGAAAGTGACAAAAAAATATACTGAAACAATCCACTTAACACTTTTGTCTGAATAAAATTAATCAGCACTTCTTCAAAGTATTTACTCATCAATACACAACAGAGTTATGTTGAGCTATCCAACCAATCCCAAGCCTGTATCATAAATAATTAATTAATCAACACCCAAAAGTGGAACAAAATATAACATTTGCAAAAAAATGATAAATACATCAATGTATTGAGACACTAATCAATAAAATAATAGCATATTATCTATTGCAATCATTATCTCTGTTAGATTAATCTGAAGATATACGTATATTAAAAATAGACTGAATCCTGAAACTGCAACGTTAAAAGTAAGTAACAAGCAGTCTTGATTCCTTTTCAAATAAACTGGCTCTCATAATTAACGCACTCATCACATTTAAATAATCATAGAACCTGGAGACACAAGGGCATTAAGCCTCAGTTGCCACACAAGCAATGTTAGAAATAACTAGCAAACAGTCTTGATTCTTTTAAAGTGAACTAGCTCTCTTCTTTAACACACTCATTACAGATAAATAATCATTGAGACCTGGGGGCAAAGCGGCATTAAGCCTTGGTTGCCATACAAGTTCTTTAAATTCCAATAAGGCTACTTTTTTGGATGCCATTTTAGAGAAGAACCAGACTTTTCAAATGTTACACTTCTATGATTTTTTTGTAAGGAGACATTCGCCAACTCCAAGTCATATTTCCACTTTATGAGTTGTCACTCCTACCATCAAAAGAAGGGGATAGTGAAAAGTCAGATGGTTCTGCTATCTAGATTGATCTCAGATGAAAATGTGTGTAACAGAGAACTTTACCATCTTTGGTGCACATTCCAGGACAGGGGATACTCATCTGGTTTATTAAAAGATGTCAAGGATGAAGTAACGAGGACTAGATCTATATTAAAAATAAAAATAGCCAACTACTATCTGGAATTATTGTTCCCTCTGTTCCTAATCGATCTGATGGGCTCAATAACCATTCTTTTGTACGCCCCTAACTGAGGCTTAAAACCCTTGTGTCTCCAGGTTCTATGATTATTTAATTGTGATGACTGCATTAATGATGAGAGCCAGGTTATTTTAAAAATAATCAAGACTGCTTATTATTTATTTTTAAGACTACAGTTCCAGGTATATATATATATTTTTAACATGTATATCTTCAGATTAATCTAGTACTGAAAATTATTGTAATAGATGATATTTTATTATTTTATAGATTACTGTCTCAAAACATTGATACATTTATCATTTTTTTCACAAATGTTATATTTGTTTCACATTTGGGTGCTGATTAATTAATTATTTATGATACAGGCTTGAAAATGGTTGGAAAGCTCTATGTAAATCTGTTGTGTATTGATGAGTAAATACTCTGAATAAGTCTTGATTAATTTTATTCAGGTGAAAATGCTAAGTGGATTGTTTCAGCTTTTTTCTATCACTTTCATTTTAGCTGTATATTAAGTTTGTTGAAGTCATCAGGCTGAGATTCCTTCATGTTTGTTTAATACTGCCACTGCTTTTGGGAAGACTATGGTCACCAGTTATGTGAATACTACTTTTACTGCTCCCACCTTGGGTCTTCCATGAAAAGAGGCTGTTGACCAAGTGGGACTAACCCAGTGAACAAAGTGCACAAAGATTAAATAAAAAAATAAATAAACAAAAATAAATATTACAGTCGATGCTATGGGAGCACTACTGTCACTACTGAGAGAAAACTACTGAAAATGCTATGGAAATAATACTGTCACTGCTGTGTGAGAACTGAGGTTAATGCTATGGAAATAATACTGTCAGTACTGTGAGAGAACTGCTGTTAATGCTATGGAAATAACACTGTCACTACTGAGTGAAAACTACTGAAAATGCGATGGAAATGACACTGTCACTACTGTGTGAGAACTGCTGTTAATGCTATGGAAATAACACTGTCACTACTGTGTGAGAACTGCTGTTAATGCTATGGAAATAACACTGTCACTACTGCGTGAAAACTGCTGTTAATGCTATGGAAATAACACTGTCACTACTGTGTGAGAATTGCTGTTAATGCTATGGGAATAACACTGTCACTACTGTGTGAGAACTGCTGTTAATGCTATGGAAATAACACTGTCACTACTGTGAGAGAACTGCTGGTAATGCTATGGGAATAACACTGTCACTACTGTCTGAGAACTGCTGTTAATGCTATGGGAATAAAACTGTTACTACCATGTAAGAACTGCTGTTAATGCTATGGAAATAACACTGTCACTACTGTGTGTGAACTGCTGGTAATGCTATGGAAATAACACTATCACTACTGTGTAAGAACTGCTGTTAATGCTATGGGAATAACACTGTCACTACCGTGTGAGAACTGCTGTTAATGCTATGGAAATAACACTGTCACTACTGTGTGAGAACTGCTGTTAATACTATGGAAATAACACTGTCACTACTGTGTGGAAACTGCTGTTAATGCTATGGGAATACCATTGTCACTACTGTGTGAAAACTGCTGTTAATGTTATGGAAATACTGTCACTACTGTGTGAGAACTGCTGTTAATGCTATGGAAATAATACTATCACTACTGTGTGAGAACTGCTGTTAATGTTGTGGAAATACTGCCAATACTGTGTGAAAGCTACTGAAAATGCTATGGGAATAACATTGTCACTACTGTTGAGAACTGCTGTTAATGCTTTGGGAATAACACTGTCACTACTGTGTGAGAACTGCTGTTAATGCTATGGAAATAACACTGCCACTACTGTGTGACAACTGCTCTTAATGCTATGGTAATAACGCTGTCACTACTGTGTGAGAATTGTTGTTAATGCTATGGGAATAACACTGTCAATACTGTGTGAGAACTGCTGTTAATGCTATGTAAATAACACTGTCACTACTGTGTGAGAACTGCTGTTAATACTGTGGGAATAACACTGTCACTACCGTCTGAGAACTGCTGTGAATGCTATGCGACTAACACTGTCACTGCTGTGTGAGAACTGCTGTTAATGCTATGGGAATAACACTGTCACTACTGTGTGAGAACTGCTGTTAATGCTATGGAAACAAAACTGTCAGTACCGTGTGAGGACTGCTGTTAATGCAATGGAAATAACACTGACACTATGGTGTGAGAACTGCTGTTAATGCTATGGAAGTAACACTGTCACTACTGTGTGAAAACTACTGAAAATGCTATGGAAATAACACTGCCACTACTGTGTGACAACTGCTGTTAATGCTATGGTAATAACGCTGACACTACTGTGTGAGAATTGTTGTTAATGCTATGGGAATAACACTGTCACTACTGTGTGAGAACTGCTGTTAATCCAATGGAAATAACTCTGTCAGTACTGTGTGAGAACTGCTGTTAATGCTATGGGAATAAAACTGTCACCACTGTGTGATAACTGTTGTTAATGCTATGGAAATAACACTGCCACTACTGTGTGAGAACTGCCGTTAATGCTATGGGAATAACACTGTCAGTACTTTGTGAGAACTGCTGTTAATGCTATGGAAATAACATGGTCACTACTGTGTGAAAACTTCTGTTAATGCTATGGGAATAACACTGTCACTACTGTGTGAGAACTAATATTAATGCTATGTGAATAACACTGTCACTACTGTCTGAAAACTATTGTTAATGCTTCAGGAATAACATTGTCATTACTGTGTGAAAATTGCTGTTAATACTACAGGAATAAAACTGTCATTATGTGTGAATATTAGTATCAGTGCTGTGCGAATACCACTGTCACTACTGTATGAACATTACTTTCATTGGTGTGTGAATAGTACTGACACTGCCCTGTGAAAACTACCACCACTGTTGTGTGAATACCACTGAAACTGCTTTGTGAATTTCTCTATCACTACCATCACTGCTGTGTGACTATTACTGTCAGTTCTATGATAATACTACCATGCTGCTGTGTGAATACTAATGTTACTACACTTGTGAACACTAATATCACTGCTGTGTGACAATTACTCTCAGTTCTATGATAACACTACCATGCTGCTGTGTGAATACTAATGTTACTACACTTGTGAACACTAATATCACTGCTGTGTGACTGTTACTGTTAGTTCTGTAATAACTCTATCATGCTGCTGTATGAATACTAATGTCACTACACTTGTGAACATTGATATCATTGTTGTGTGACTATTACTATCAGTTCTGTGATAACACTACCATGCTGCTATGTGAATACTAATGTTGTTACACTTTTAAACACTGATATCATTGCTGTGTGACTATTGCTGTCAGTTCTGTGATAACACTACCATGATGCTGTGTGGACATTAATGTCACTACACTTGTGAACACTAATATTGCTGTGTGACTATTACTGCCAGTTCTATAATAACACTACCATGCTGCTGTGTGAATACTAATGTTACTACACTTGTGAACACTATCACTGCTGTGTGACTATTACTGTCAGTTCTGTGATAACATTACCATGCTGCTATGTGAATACTAATGTTGTTACACTTTTAAACACTGATATCATTGCTGTGTGACTATTACTGTCAGTTCTGTGATAACACTGCCATGCTGCTGTGTGAATATTAATGTCACTACACTTGTGAAGACTGATATCATTGCTGTGTGACTATTACTGTCAGTTATATGATAACACTACCATGCCCCTGCTCGAATATTAATATCACTACACTTGTGAACACTGATATCATTGCTGTGTGACTATTACTGTCAGTTCTATGATAACACTACCATGCTGCTGTGTGTATACTAATGTCACTACACTTGTGAACACTGATATCATTAATGTGTGACTATTACTGTCAGTTATATGATAACACTACCATGCTGCTGTGGGAATACTAATGTCACTACACATGTGAACACTGATATCATTGATGTGTGAATATTACTGTCAGTTCTGTGATAACACTATCATACTGCTGTGTGAATACTAATGTCACCACACTTGTGAATACTTATATCATTGCTGTGTGACTATTGCTGACCATTCTGTGATAGAATATTAATATCACTACACTTGTAAACACTGATATCATTGTTGTATGAATATTTCTGTCAGTTCTATGATAACACTACCATGCTGCTATGTGAATACTATTGTCACTACACTTGTGAACACTGATATCATTGCTGTATGAATATTACTGTCAGTTATATGATAACACTACCATGCCCCTGCTCGAATACTAATGTCACTACACTTGTGAACACTGATATCATTGCTGTGTGACTATTAATGTCAGTTATATGATAACACTACCATGCTGCTGTGTGAATACTAATGTCACTACACGTGTGAACACGGATATCATTGATGTGTGAATATTACTGTCAATTCTGTGATAACACTATCATACTGCTGTGTGAATACTAATGCCACTACACTTGTGAATACTGATATCATTGCTGTGTGACTATTGCTGACCATTCTGTGATAGAATATTAATGTCACTACACTTGTAAACACTGATATCATTGTTGTATGAACATTTCTGTCAGTTCTATGATAACACTACCATGCTGCTATGTGAATACTAATGTCACTATACTTGTGAACACTGATATCATTGCTGTATGATTATTACTGTCAGTTATATGATAACACCACCATGCCCCTGCTTGAATACTAATGTCACTACACTTGTGAACACTGATATCATTGCTGTGTGACTATTACTGTCAGTTATATGATAACACTACCATGCCGCTGCTCAAATACTAATGTCACTACACTTGTGAACACTGATATTATTGCTGTATGAATATTACTCAGTTCGATGATAACACTACCATGCTGCTGTGTGAATACTAATGTCACTACACTTGTGAACACTGCTATCATTGCTGTATGAATATTACTGTCAGTTCTATGATAACACTACCATGGTGCTGTTCGAATACTAATGTCACTACACTTGTGAACACTGATATCATTGCTGTGTGACTATTACTGTCAGTTCTATGATAACACTACCATGGTGCTGTTCAAATACTAATGCCACTACACGTGTGAACACTGATATCATTGCTGTATGAATATTACTCAGTTCTATGATAACACTACCATGCTGCTGTGTGAATACTAATGTCACTACACTTGTGAACACTGATATCATTGCTGTATGAATATTACTGTCAGTTCTATGATAACACTACCATGCTGCTGTGTGAATACTAATGTCACTACACTTGTGAACACTGCTATCATTGCTGTATGAATATTACTGTCAGTTCTATGATAACACTACCATGGTGCTGTTCGAATACTAATGTCACTACACTTGTGAACACTGATATCATTGCTGTGTGACTATTACTGTCAGTTCTGTGATAACACTACAATGCTGTTGTGTGAATACTAATGTCAGTACATTTGTGAACACTGATATCATTGCTGTAGAAATATTACTGTCAGTTCTATGATAACACTACCATGGTGTTGTTCAAATACTAATGCCACTACACGTGTGAACACTGATATCATTGCTGTATGAATATTACTCAGTTCTATGATAACACTACCATGCTGTTGTGTGAATACTAATGTCACTACATTTGTGAACACTGATATCATTGCTGTGTGACTATTACTGTCAGTTATATGATAACACAACCATGCTGCTGTGTGAATACTAATTTCACTACAGTTGTGAATACTGATATCATTGCTGTGTGACTATTACCATTACTGTTATGTGGATACTATTATCACAGTTGTGTAAATACAACTGTTTCTGAACTTTGAATAATATTGTCACTACAGTGTCAATATACCATCACTGTTGTGCAAATCTTAGTGCCACTGCTTCGGGAATTCCACTTCACAACCATCATTGCTTTAAGAATATTACTGTCAATGTTGTGTAAAAACTGTAGCCAATGCCATGTGAAAAGTACCATCATTGCTACATGAGCACTACTACCACTATTGTATGATCAAAACTGTCACTGTTATGCAAATACTATTGTGTGAATATCACTGCACTACTATGTGAATGCTACTATCAGTACTGACTTAAAAATGCTATTACTGATCTGTGAGCAATACTGTCATTGCAGTCATTGATGTATGAACACTACAATCACTGCTGTGTGAACATTACTATCACTATGGTGTGAGTAGAACTGTCACTGGTGTCACTGCAGTGTACTACTACTGTCTCTGTTATGGAAACACTAGCATCATTGCTGTTTGAACAGTCCTGTCACTATGTGTTAACACCAATGTCACTGATTTATGAATATAGACAAAACTGCTTTGTGAATATGACTCTCACTGCTGTCACTTTTGTGTGAATAAAACTGTCACTGATGTGTGAATATCACTGTCACTGGTGTGTGAATATCAACTAAGGAGGAAACTTCTCTGTGTGGAAGATATAAGATTCCATAGATTTCCTTAGAGTTCAGGCACCTGATAAAAAACATACTGTGAATATCTTATTTAATAACATGTGGTAGAAATACTTTCTTTAAAAACTTTCCAAAGTATAAATCCACTAATGAAAGTAGGGAAGCACAACTTAGTTCAAGTTGAATCTTCTTTGTTAAAAACACACAAACAAGTGATACAAATAGTTGAAAAAAAACAGAATAAAGTGTAGAAATTCACCATTCCATGTATATACTTGTTTAAAAGCATGGGAGTTTATTAGGGTAGCTGTGTTGTAAAAACAATGAGCGTGTTTATTTGCTAAATACCCCTTCCCCCATACACCAGTGTGATATTAGACACAGTGCTGCCCTACTTCAAGCTCTGTGATTTCAGGATATGTTAAACTAAACTAAACTAAACTAAACTAAACTAAACTAAACTAAAAGTTAGAATAAAAATTATACATTAATAATTGCTAAACTTTCTATCACTGTAACTGCTGTGTTAATAACACAGTCACTGGAGTGTGAATGCCACTGCTGGTGAGGTGTTAATGTCACTCTCAATAGTGTGAAAATATTATTGTCACTGCGGTGCTAATCACACTGTCATTGCTCTGTTAATAACACTGTCACTGGTGCATGAATGTCACTATCACTGTTATGTTAATAACACTGTCACTGCTGTGTTAATGATACTGTCACTAGTGTGAGAATAGCACAGTTGCTGTTGTGTTAATATCACTGGCCCATGTTATGAATATCACAGTTGCTGTTGTGTTTATAACACTGTCACTGCTTTCCGAATATCACTGTCACTGGTGTCTGAATTTTGTTTTATTTATTTTATTTTACATTTGTTGACCGGGCTAGTCTAGCTGGATATATGTCCATTTGCAGTAGAGGCCCGGGGAGAAAAGCTCCATTGGTTATTACAAGTTTAAACAGAGATAGGCAATACAAGGTTATAATTTATAAACAGAAGTAGATAATACAAGTTATTACAGGTATTATGACAGGAGCAAAAACCAAAAAGTGTAATAAAATTTTTTTTTTTTTTTTTTTTTTTTGTGGATTACAATAGTCATACAGTATGTATGTGAAAACATATATCTACATAGATGTTATGAAAAGGGAAAGCTATCAAGGAAACAGGGAGAAGATAAAAAAGAATTATGAAAGAAGAAAAGAGAGAGAGGAAGAAGGAAAGTTAATCTGGGTTAGTGCAGGAGCAGAGCCAGTGTTTATTGAGATACATTTTCAGTTGTCTTTTAAAAAGTGGGAGAGAGGTCAAAGATGAGATACCAGAGGGGAGTTTGTTCCATATTTTTCCAACAGAGTTGGAAAAGAGGCAGTCCCCTGCAGAGTTATTGGGTTTAGTAGTATTGATCAGTAGTTTGTTTGAAGAACGTAGATGTTTCAGGTTATTGTATGGTGAAATGAGGTTAGAGAGTATTGGTGTTTTAGTAGGTTGGTATAGGATCTTGTGAGCTATTAAGAGCTGTTGAAGTACGAGCTGGTTAGGAAGTTCAAGCCAACCTAGCTGTCTTAGATTCAGGCAGTGATGAGTTCTAAAAGGGGATCCTGTAGCAAATCGAGCAATATTATAGTAAGATGTTGCTAGTTTCTTGAGGTTGTTTTTGGAGAGATTAGTGTATATGGGGGAAGCATAGAGAAGAGTAGAGATTAGGTGAGATCTGGCTATGGTGGTCCTTGCCACAGGTGTAAGGAAGGGTTTGATTCTGTATAGGGATCCTATTTTTTTATTAACTAATTTTGTGTTGTTGATGTGAGAGTCAAAGTTGAGATTATTGTCAATAGTTATTCCTAATAATTTTGTGGTCGAGTCATGAGAAATGAGAGTACCATCAGTGGAGGTAAGCGTGAAGTTTAGTGGGGTGGACTTACGGGTAGGTGAGAAGAGTAACAGTTTGGTTTTCTTGGGGTTAAGGAGTAGGCAGCGGTGTGAGAACCATTGTTCTACAGTGATAAAAGCTTTTTGGGTAAGAGACTGAAGTTCAGTTTGAGAGGTAGCTGTGCAGATTATAGTAGAATCATCTGCATATTGTATGCAGGTAGTGTTTGGGATAGCTGATTGCAGGTCATTAATAAAGATAGAAAATAGAAGGGGGCCTAGGATAGACCCTTGAGGTACACCTAAAGAGATAGGAAGGAGATTAGATAGTGAATTTTTCCAGAGTACTGCCAGCTGATGGTTTTCTAGGTAAGATGTAAACCAAGTTAAGGAAGGAGGGTCAAGTGAGAGAAATTTTAGTATGTGCAGAAGAAGTTTATGATTAACCATGTCGAAAGCTTTAGATAAGTCAATGAAGACTGAAGATGATAGGTTATTATTGTTGCGGTTATAGTTGATGGAGTTTGTAAAGGAGAGTAAAGCAGTGGTGGTGCTGTGGGAAGGTCTGAATCCATGCTGACAGTTAGCAAGTAGGTTGTTATGGAGAAGGTGGTTAAGTAGTTGTTTATGGATACATTTTTCCATGATTTTAGCTATAGGTGATACAAGTGCTATGGGGCGAAAGTTAGAGAAGTCATTGCAGTTCCCCCCCTTTGTGTAGTGGGATGATATGAGATATCGTCCAGATAGAAGGGAAAATTCCTTCGTTTATAGATCTATTTATCAGAATAGAAATGGGATAGGCAATGGCTTTAGCTCCTATTTGCAGGAATTCTGCAGGAAGTTTGTCTGCGGAGGGGATGGTAGGTTTTCGTTTTTGGAGCAGTGATGAGATAAAGGAAGTAGAAACTGGTTGTAAGTGAAGGGAGGGAGGTGGATTTGAAGTTGGTAAGAGTAGCTTAGAGGTGTTGGGAGATAGGTGACTAGCAAGAGTTTGGATAGTATTAGTGAAGAAAGAATTAAAGTCATTAGCTATTTCTGTGGGATTCTCTGGGTTAGAGTCTTGAGGGTTAGGTGTAATAGAATGGCCTGGGGATAGAAGATTATTAATACTGGCCCAGAATTTTTTAGGTTCCTTTTTGGAGGTTTGTTGTAATTGAATGTAATAGTTCTTTTTGTCTGTCAGGATGGCTTTT